>NC_090934.1:1072515421-1072674645 GCF_040938575.1 Ambystoma mexicanum | reverse complement strand
GATTAAATTCGATGGAAGTAAATCAGTGCATCATCTTTTGTGGCCAGACCAAAAAGTTGATGTTTGCAACGTTGTGAATGACACATCTAGGGATTCTATCTATGCAAGACATTGATTTCAGCAGCTTTAGCTTAATGTGTCGTCTGTTTGTGGTGAGTGGAAATACGCGTTGCTTGCCTAGAGAAAGTATTGTTAATCTTTGAAGGCAGGAGAGTGCCTTTAGTGGCTGCAACTGAGTCTACAGCATGTCATCTTCTTGTGGCTTTAGAGGAGTGACTATTTTGAGTGCAAACATGTCTGTGGCACTGAAAAGTGTTTGGGCAAAAGGGAGACATGCCCAGGAGGTTCAGCCTACTGCTCGATGGCAGAAAGAGTAGACCTATTCCAGATTCTGTTTACTGACACTCTGAAAAAAGCAAGCGCAGAGGTGCAGGATGTGGGATGTTCTTGGCTTCCTCTACCATCCACACCCACTAATAATGAGCCTGAAGATAATGATGATGATGATGATGACAGAGATAAAGGTGACCCATCTCGGGTCAGGCAGGAACACATGGTTTTGGAAACCGGTGATACAGAGATAGAAAGAGTAGGGGGATAATACTACAGTTACAGAGATAAGAGGGACGCCCAAAGCTACTCTCCCACCTAAGTAGAGGGTCTTTTAAAGACAGCGTCTCATATTTAAAACTGTAAAATATCAGTGTGTGGCAGCCACCGCACCAACTCTACCACCAACCAGGACCTGTGTAACCAGAAAAGTGAAAGGAGGCCTGTCTTTCTGCTCCAGAGTGAAAACCTCAAGTGTGAAAATCCTTCCTACTACAATGGTAAAGAACAGCACATCTCATGACATTGCACTATGTGCAATAAAAATGTGTGCAGGAGAAAGTCTGGGACCAAGTTGGGTACAACATCTTTGTGGTGCCATACAACATGGCACAGGGCTAGTAGTGAACCAAGAAGACTTTTCGAGCAACCCACTAACCAGTAGCCGGTCACCATACTACACTGTTTCTGTATGATCGCCCCAGAAAATGCTGCTGGTTTGTGCCAGAGCACTAGTGGCTGACTGGAATGGTGGTTACTGACTAGTTATAGATATGCTAGTGCCACTACTGTTCTTTTCCTCCAACCTGTTATTTTACAACAATAGTAATGCATAGAATAGTCTTCCTACAAGCACCCCTGGCAATTAGCTCAGGCCTCCCTGTCAAATTACAGCTGTGAAAATGACATTTTTCTGGCTACTCTAATTCCTGTTACTTGACAGCACAGCAATCAGAAACATACGAGTTTCCACTGCAATCATTTGCTGTGGGGCACTTGCAGGTCCCACATCATTAACTGCTTTTTTGTGCTTTTTCAAAATTGCAAACATCTAAACCGTTTCTTCAGAAAATACACCATCGTCCCATGTTATAAATCAAAACAGGGCACATTTGTACATCGGACCAAATATAATGCTCACGTAATCATACTAGCATGTCCGTTCTATTAAATTGCCCCACACCACCTTGAAAGTATGACATTTTTCACTTCTACTTTATTCTGTAAATAAGACGTTTCCTTTCTTCTATCTATGACAGAAGAGCCAATAATGCAAGAAGCCCATTCCTAGCTGGCGACATTTAGCATGCTGTAGAAAAATAAAAATATGTAATGTAAATTCTGCTGTCAACGAATTGTGTGACACTGTCACAAGTTTGCTAATTGTAACTAAGTCTGTCATGCACCAACATTTGTCCATTTATTTGATAGTTTTGAAACTCCAATTAAGTCTGGTAACTCATTGCTCAACTATTTGCACATCGTTTTCAACTCTGCATATAGCGGTGTACATAATTGGCCTCTGCAACGTATTGTGACAATCTTGCACTATTGGAGAGTGACTACTCTAATATTTGTGTGCTAGCGTTACAGCTCTGAGTCTGAGGGCAGTCACACCACCTCCTCTTCTCCTATCCACTTGTCCAGCACCCAGTCAGATGCCAACAAGAGGGTAGGCTGTGCCAGATCCTGTTCGGATCCATGATATTCTTCAGTGCGGTGGGGTTCAGCTTCCCCCAACCTATGGCAATCCAGGCAGTGTGCACCAGCATGACTCATCATTAGATCCCTCTGTGCCTACCAAGAAAGGGCCACCCCCACAGGGCTACCAAGAAGCGCAAGTTGCATTGGTGGGGGTGCTGGTGATGAGAGCAAGATGCTGGTGGTAGATAGTATTAGGAAAGATTTCTCTTTTGGCAACCTCCCCTCCATGGTTTATTTGGACCCCCAATCTTTTGGCTTTGTTTTCTAACCTGGTCTGACTTCTTGAGGGGACCTAAAGCCTTCAGCTTCACTTCCCCTGCCTTTTGCTCATTTTGTCATGGGGAAACTGATCCTACTTCAGACTATCAGTACTGGAAAACTGTGTTTTGCTTTTATCTTTTACATGTTTGTAACTTATTAGCATTGCACACAGCATCTTACATTGCAGTGCAATGGGGATACGTTTGTATCACTCTAGCTTTTTACACGTGGGATTTTTGGTTACTGTTATATATGGTGGCAGCAGATCTATTTTTACAATGTTTGAATTATTTCTAGTATGCACAATCGTGTTTACTGCATATGGCTACTAAACGTGACTAGTGTCCTAAATTGGCCGTGGCATGAGATTTTCAGTTGCTGTATGGCCATATTATAGTTTGGCCTTCTTCCTACCTTGCCAGGTCTGGAAATCCCATATAAGGTGATGCATCTGCCCAGAAAATCTGCTTCTTTCGTGAGGAGAGAGAGAGAGAGAGAAAGAGAGAGAGAAAAGGGCTCCTGCAGCCATTTCTTCAGATCAGCATTGGAGCCAAGAATCCTTTGTAAACTAACAGCTGACTGAAGATCCAAAGAAGACTCTTGAAGAGGCCTGGTATCCCTTCCTGCGTATTGCCCGGTGAAGCCCTGTTGGACTACGTGATCTCTGAAGACCCTGAGTGGTGCTTCAGCCCTTGGACTAGTGGGACCAAGGATCCAGCTGTCGTGAGTCTTTGGAAGTGTCCCTGGATGATGCAGTGGACTGACTCTTTCTCTTGTGGGCTACCACACCAGAAGCGTTGCTGTTCCACATTTGCACCTGAAACTATGATGGTCACCAACCTGTGGTACAAGTCGTCTACCCTGTGATTTTCAAAGCCCCAGCATCAAGGCATCCTGCCCTAGTGATGCTTCTTCAACCACGACTGGAAGGATGCCTAACATCATCTGTGTGCAGTGGTCGTCACTAGAACTCGGCTTCCCCATCCTGTGAAGTGTCCTGAAGAGGCCTGCATCAGTGAATCTTGCATTCCTCTGTCGCCAGGAGTTGCATCTGGACCTGACCGGAAGAATATTTGACCCGCAGCTCTTCGGCATGTCTCACCAGGAACAACTGCAGGAAATCCAACCTCCAGCAACCCCCTACCCTCCAGTCGACCCATCAAGTCATCTGGGAAAATCAAAGTCAGGAGGTTGAGTAAACGCAAAGCATTTGTCTCCGCCTGTTAACAATATAAAACATTGGGAACCAGTCCCTTTGTATCTTGACATTCCATTCAAGTGCCTTTTGGTCGTCAAACCTGTGTAGTATCTTCTGAAAGATTAGAACACAATTTACTTACCTAGCAACCTTGATGAATATCTTCTTTCAACTCTTGCCAACACAGGTATATTAGAACGTACCTACAGAGACTTGATTCTGGGGAGAAGCATTGTGGCTCCTGTGACTTTTGGGGACAAAGCTCCATTCTTCTTAGGGATTGGACTGCTGAAGCTAGGGAAATTCACTTTTGATTTTGTTCCATTTACTGCATTCATTTACTTACCTTTTTTGATTGAATATGTCATAAGAACCTATGGTGAATGTATATCTGTTTAGTATATTGTGTATTGTGCTATAATATCACCTGCTAGTTTCAATGTTAGCGTGTGTAAAAGCCTAGATTTGTTTTGTATTTATAAACATTCCTTTCTCAATTGAATTATTGTATGCTTCACTATGTAAACTCATTGTGGATCCCGACCCCACTCACACCCTCCTGAGAATAGCCTTGAATGCTCTCCATGTTTACCTTGATTGGTTTTTGGCTAACCTCTCAGGGTTCCCTGTTCACTATAACTAGGGTGAACTCCTAAAATCAGTCCACTAGGTGAGATTTGGGAAGCTGAAGCAGACGAAAGGAAATGAAAGAGGGGAAAGAAGCAGGAAACAAAAGAGTTTCTGTTTTTTAGGATTCAGGTAAAGAAAGCGAGAAGACATCCAAGATTTATCAGACAGGCAGGCACTGTTGAATCGAATCATTAAGTGAAGGGAAAAAAAGACAAATGTGAGTATCGTCCGTGTAGAAATGAGTCTGAAACCTGTGTTCTGAAATGAAGGAATCCAAAGATGGGGTGTATAAGGTAGAGTAAATAACACCCGAGGAGCACCGTAAGAAGGAGGGTATGAGTGTCTTTCTTGTATCAGACCCTGTGCTTGAAAAATTCCCTACATATTAGGTGGTTAGCCTGTAGCAGCTCTCCCTGCAAGGGGATCATTAACCTTCACCAGGGTGCAAAGACCCATCTGTACTTGCTCCGGGTTGCTAAACCTGCTCCCAGCCCACTGGATTCAACGCCCATGCTACTGTGGGTGCACTACAAGTTTTAATTCTGTTCCAGGTCCTGCATCCACCCAGGTGCAGGTTAAACATTTGCTCAGCTTTGCGTGACAAGAGTTTGGGGATTTTTGGCACATACTCCAGAGAGGTGAAAAGGGTGCCCGGGGGCGTTGGCTGGATGCACAAACTGCACAGTGTCAGGCAGAAGAGAGAGGGGACAGGAGTTCACTTCTAAAAAACAAAAGTAGGTGTTATTGTGACAGCAGCAAGGGCATTGCGTGAGAAGATTGCAGGGAAAGTTTAAAAAAACACACCAAACCTGGGCATGCCCTCTGGGGAGGGCTACAGGCAGCGTGGAGAGTGAGGATGGAGGCGTGGGCTAGTGACTGTTGCCCACCCAAGAAACCGGCAGCAACAGGTAGCAGATAAGGAGCAATGCACAGCTCTAGGAAAAAAGGGCAGACGGGTGCCTGGGACAAGCGTGTAGAGGCGCGAGCAGGCCAGCAGGATTCCCGGGGAATGTGTGAGGGACTCAGGGAGCACTGACAAAGCAAAGACCACGGAATGCGTGGTTTAAATGACATGTGCATTCGTGCCAACAGTTGATGGAACCAAAAGTCCAGCAGCCAGGGTCTGCCTTTAAACATGGGCAATCCTCATACTAAATGAAATGCATATAATTGTGTGCTCCCAGAGCCTGGTTGCATATGAATATCTACATATAAGACATGTCTTCTTTTGACATTGTGGCCTCTGGAAAGGTACCACCCAAAACCTTTTGATGTCATATTATTCTCAGCTTGGTTGCTGGCGACTCACTGATAGGGCCTTACATGTATCTGCATCAGTGACCTGGATTTCACCCAAAACAACCATTTGGGGCAAGCACAGGAATTCCGCCATTGATCTATTTGTGAAGGCCTATCATCTCTTCCAGAAATATGAAATCTCCTCATGGGATTAGCTGGGGCCTCTGCTTTAAAGACAAATCCTATCAGGACTTGGGAGAGCTCACATCGATGTGGCAATTAACAGAGATGCTTTGATTTAGGCAGACAGGTTAAGGGGTGGAGTACAATAGCCCACAATAGGACTTTACAGTAAGAAAGTGGTTCCACCATCCTGGGATTTCCTAAGGATTCCCACACCTCATTTACCCCCACCCCACTTCCTGCATACAGAGCACCCTGGCTATGACATAATCGGGCAGAAGATTATGAACAGGACAGCCAAGATGGACCTTTTACAGAAGGCTAGAAGACAACCATTCCTCTGTTGAATCATCTTTGGATTACTGAAGAAGAAGGGTTAAACCTGCAACTTTTTTGAGGTACATTCTGTAATTATATTTGTACATCGCTAACTAAAGCCTGTGGGCATCTAGGCGCTAGGCAAACAGGCAAGAGGGCCTCCGAAGAGTAGCAAACAAACAATAAAAAACAGATAGGTTGTTCTGCTCTCAAGTCCTCTCTATAGTGGAGTACATTTCCAAGTGAAAGGGCATTCCTTTTCCCTCAAGGATCAGAGGAGAACATTTGGGGTGATCTGCTGGTTGGGGAAGGGGTACTGCATTGTGATTTTGAGCAACACACACCGTGGGAAATAAGCAGCGCTCAGATACCTGAGGGTCCGTAGCGCTACATAAATGCGCAAACACACAAACAAACAAGCAATCTGAGACTACTGTGACATAGGAACCTTCTCACTGGAGGTGACAGATCCTGCAAGTGCTCACTATAAACCTTCCTGGCTGGGAAGTGCTGAATAAATGTTCCACCTTTTGACTTTGGAGACCCTGGAAAGGGACTACTAGAAACCAAAGAACCAAGGATGTGAACCCTGACTCTCCCTGCATCTCAAAACTGCGATGATGCCAGTTTTTGTACCTTTGATGCTATCCAAGCTGCCGTGAGTGAAGCCTCAGAGTTTTGCTCAACATCATATCTCTGCCATCTCTGTTTCTGAGACCCATTGGGTCTTCCAGCATCCCCAAATTGACAGTCCCTGCATCGTTAAAAGCGTCTTCAGGGACCAAGCTACTGCAGCACCACAATGCTATGCTGTGCCAGTTGAGCCTGATAGTCACCAAAGGCAAATCTTTTCTTTCCCTCATTCGAGAGCCTCCAAGTCTTCCAGCGTCACTGACCTTACACTTCTTCAACCCACATAAGGTCATCGCTGACCCAAGAGCACCATGTTGTTGGTTCCTGTTGGCATCAATCGAAGGCTTGACCCTGGCTCAGCGCTGAAAGCTTGCACACTTTCGTCTCGACACCAAAAGGCTTGCAAAGCAACAATATAAGTACTGAAAGTGGTCCCGTCCAGCCACCGAGCCTGCGTAAAAGGACACTTAATAGCACACACACTGCCGTTTTAAGACAAAACCTTAAACTGGAACATTTGCTCCAGAAGCTATTTGCTTGGCTACCCCTGTATTTAAACCCAGAGTGCCACCTTTTCCCAAAAGTCTGCATTCTCTGTGTTACCCTTACATTAGTGTTTTATTAAGTTGTGTATTTTTAGTTTGATTAGAGATTCCTATTTTTATAAAATGCTGACCAGACATTCCTTGTTATTTTGTTACCCAGGTACCATTGTTGTTTGGATTTAATCTTTGCTAGCTCCCACCCTTCCTGAAGACTATAGCCTGCCCACGACCCAAAATATCTTAAAGACTATACCTGCTTAATAGCATCTGTTTCCCCTTAATATCATTGCTGGTTTAGTAGTTTTGTGGGGCTAATGTTGAGTTTTATTCACCACTCATCCCTATGCTCCTGTAGAACAGTATTCATTTTGTCACGGGGCACACAACCTTAACTCTCAGAGAAGCCTTTGTGCTTAATTTGGCGCAGTATCAAAATAACAGAATCTGCAATACATGAGTATTTGTCATTTTTGGCAAACTGAGCTGTTCTGAACATTATCATTGGTGTGGCTAAAATAGTATAAATACTGCTGCATGGATTGATTTTTAGATCAGTCTTGTTAGGCAGAGGAAGAGCCAGTAGGTTCTTTTTTTATTTTTTTATTTATTTTATTTATGCATTTAGTTTATATTCCAGCAAGAACAAACTTTTGCACATAAAAACAGATTAATCAACACAAGTAATTAAAAAAGCAAAAACTCCTCTATATATAAAATACAATGACACGTTTCTATGTTCACTGTCTAGATTTGCAATATGCTGACTTCTTTTATAACAGAATTATCGATTCATAGCTGATCAGTCACCATTTGCTATATGTGATAGGCAGCAGCGTTATGTACTATTGATTCTGCCCCTATCAGGTCCTACCAGAATTGGTCCCTGCTCATGCTCTCTATGTATGTGCCATGACCTCCATATCCTTTGATGTAGAGAGGTTTCAGTACAATGCATGCAGCCAATAAATGTCAAATTGTTTCCAATTCTATATCGCAGTGCCTACACATGAACAGGGTAATTCATAGAATTTTGCACAAAAGTGGCGCACAGTGTGCGCATGCGAATGTCTGCGCCAGCCGCGTGCGCTAAAATTGATTTCCGCGCACAGCGTATTCATGGATTTTAGCCTCCAAAACCAGCCGTGGCGCAGAGTGGCGCAGCGACCCTGCAGCAGCGCCAGTTACGCCCCCAAGAACTCCCTTGCGCAAGGAAAAGCCATCAAAATTCCCAATTCAGCGCAAAGGGCTGCGCTAACCCTGGACCAGTATACAGGGCTGCCAAACAGCAAATGCCAAGCGGGGAACGTGTATTACTGGGGTGCGTGGGAAGTTCCACACGCGATTTCAGCAGGGTACGTGTATTACTGGGGTACGCGGGAAGTTCCATACGCAATTTCAGCAGGGTACGTGTATTTCTGGGGTGCGCGGGAAGTTCCACACGCAATTTCAGCAGGGTACGTGTATTTCTGGGGTGCAGGGAAGTTTAACACACGATTTCAGCAGGGTACGTGTATTTCTGGGGTGCGGGGAAGTTCCACACGCGATTTCAGCAGGGTATGTGTATTACTGGGGTGCGCGTGAAGTTTCACACGCGATAGGCCCTGTGCGAGTGGGGTACGTGTATTTCGGGGGTGCAGGGGAGCCCTACACGTGAATTGCCAGTGTGGGTCCTCCCAGGTGTTCCCTCTACACCCTTCACGGCCCCTGCAGGCAGCCCACACCACAGGGGACTACCCTGCACCCCTGGTCATGTCCCGCAGGCAGCCCATCCACCATGGGCATGCCCCCCCCAGCCAAGCCACATGTCACCTTGCACTAGTGATCACCAACGCATTACCCCTTGGCCCCCCACCCCCCAGCAGTGCAGGGCACCTGCCACCAGGCCCCCACTCATGTCCCCCAGGAACCCCACCCCCCAGCAGTGCAGGGCACCTGCCAGCAGGCCCCCACTCATGTCCCCTTGAACCCCCCACCCCCCAATCAGTGCAGGGCACCTGCCAGCAGGCTCCCACTCATGTCCCCCAGCACCCCCACCCCCCAGCAGTGCAGGGCACCTGCCAGCAGCCCCCCACTCATGTCCCACTCATGTCCCCTTTCACCCCCACACCCGGCAGTGCAGGGCACCTGCCAGCAGGCCCCCACTCATGTCCCACTCATGTCCCCTTGCACCCCCCCCACCCCCAAGCAGTGCAGGGCACCTGCCAGCAGTCCCCCACTCGTGTCCCCTTGCACCCCCACCCCCCAGCAGTGCAGGGCACCTGCCAGCATGCTTCCACTCATGTCCCCTTGCACCCCCACCCCCCCAAGCAGTGCAGGGCACCTGCCAGCAGGCCCCCACTCATGTCCCCAGCACCCCCAGCAGTGCAGGGCACCTGCCAGCAGGCCCCCACTCATGTCCCACTCATGTCCCCTTGCACCCCCACCCACCAGCAGTGCAGGGCACCTGCCAGCAGGCCCCCACACATGTCCCCTCCACCCCCACCTCCAAGCAGTGCAGGGCACCTGCCAGCAGGCCCCGACACATGTCCCCCAGCCAACACATCATCACAATCTAGATCCCTGGCCCTTATGGCCAGCCTCCACAGGCCAAAGACCCACCCAAGTATTGAATCGACCCAGATAGAAATGCCAATTACATGATACAACCCCAATGGCAAGTATGTAAATGAACACATGTCCGTCACACACACACAATGGGTGCAAGTGAATGTCAAAACCCATATCATGACATGCATGAAACCAATGAGATAATACCACAAATGGAAGTATAAAAAAATATATATTAAAGATAACATGAACGTAAATCAAATTAAACACACAACAATGGGAATAACAAAAGAAATGGTCCATGTCCGATAAATAATGAAAATCAAGAACACATAAGCAAAAGAAATCCAAAAAGAAATGTTCTCCAAAGTCACAGTCCAAAAAAGCAAATCCAAGGGAAAATAAAAACCATTGCTCCATGGTGAACACAAAACAAATATTTTAAAAGATGAATCCAATGTAGAACTATGTACAATTGAAGAATCCAGGGTCCATGAGCCCAATTTAAGAAATGAAACCTACTGTCATGATGCCCGCTCCCGGGGAGCTGGTCCAAGCCCTGCGTCCCCGAAAGCGGACATCCAGTCCCCAAGGAAGGACCCAGCAACCTCATATAGGGGCCCTTTGGACAGTGTCCTGGCGCCTATGGCGCCAGGCTCATAAAAGACATCAGTCCTGGTGCCATAGGCGCCAGGCTCATTATGGATGTGCTTGGGTGCACTTACCTGATGTAGACCATGCTGCAGGATCCCGGCCTCCTTGAGGCCTGAAAGGAACTACTTTACCTGTGGGACTAATTTACCATCCGGGCGTGGTCGGGGAAGGATACATACCTGATTGGAGGAAGGATACATACCTGGAACTTCTTCCAAGCCATTTAAACCCCACCCGAACAGCCACACGTGCTTCGCGTTGTTCTGCATCTAGCAGCTGGACGTTCACCGTGTCTGCTCCTGCATCCTGACTTCTGCCACGCCTGCCAGCATCCTGGATCACCTGCAAAGGAAGAGAAGAAGAGAACAGAAGAAGCAAAAGTCCTTACCTGCTAAATCCGCATCCCGGAGACATCTCGCCGACAATCCTGAAAAGGAAGACTTTTATTTAAAAGCTCATCGTGTCGATCGCTGCAGCGCCGCATTCCACTCACCTTTACTGGGCGCCTCCATGTTCAGCAGCGATCATCCGGATTCGCAGTCACGCCCCAGCGCCTAGGGAGAAACGGACCAGAACAAAAGGTGAGAGAGAGAAGGGAATAAGGAAAGCTAAATCTCCATGTTAAGACTTACCTGTTGATTCATTCCCTCTTCATTTCGGGTCCGTGCCGCATCCTGGCATTTCCGGACCCCGGCCCCTAAGGGGAAAAAGAGACATCAGCGTTAATGAGCGAATGAAAAGACATTACCAAAAAACGCTCATTAAAGACTTATCTGATTTCTACAAGGATTTCACCTCTCATCTCGGGTCGGTGCCTGTTCCCCGGCATTCCGTACCCCGGCCCCTATGGGGAAAAAGACACTAGCATTAGTACATTAATGCATGGACACAAGGGGAACCTCTTATCAAAAAACGTACCTGGAAGCCAAGCAAGTTTGGTTCTCACCAATCCGAAAATCCAGTGAAGTAACTGGATACCAACGCGCCCCTGCATCAGAAGCAGGATGGAGAGCTCGTCCTTCCAGACCCTAAGAAGGATACTTCTGCGAGCCAGACAAGCCAGATTTGGGGGCCCGGTCCAGTCCGTCTTCCGAACCCTGCGCATCACCTTAGAAGAGGTCACAGCAGCGCGAACCAGGCCAGCGCCTCTGTGGGAGTCAGGTGAGCGTTACAGAACGCAAAGCCTTCCTACAAATTCCCACCCAGGCGCTATGGAAAGTTCTGAGACTGATCAGTTGGCCCAATTACTGGGGGAATTACGGGCCAAAGTACATGCCGCTCGTCAAGAGACTAATGCCCTCAGGAGGGAATTAATAATATCAAAGGAAAGAACTGATGACCTGGCCAGACAGCTTTTGCAAGGTCAAGCTGGGCAAACTCCTCTACCCGGTTCCGGAGGGAACCCCGCTCCTGTGGTTTCCGGTAACCCTGTGCAGATTAATCTACCTGGAAACATGCCGCTGGCCCCACCCTAACGCTTTGCTGGGGACCCCAAACGATTCGCCGTATTCATGAATCAGTGTCGTTTGCACTTTCTATGCAGATCTGGGGCCTTCCCTAATGATCAGACCAAGGTAGCCTTTGTATTGTCATATCTCAGCGGCTGCGCTGCTGATTGGTCAGTTCCACTGGTTACTCAAGATGACCCGATTCTCTGTGATTTTCAAAGGTTTCAAGCAAGCATAGAAAGGTTATTTGCTCGACACTCTCAGGGGCAGGCTCTGGATGACAAACTTCTATCCCTGCGACAGGGCAATCAGGACCTCCTATCCTATATTGCAACCTTCAATAGACTAATTGTGGAAACTGGATGGCCAGAGGATAAAAGAGTCACGTTGTTTTATCGAGGCCTACGCGGATAACTTAAAGATGTCTTGGCCCAAGTTGTAAATCCGCCCCAAGAATGCACAGAGTATATAGACGTAGTGGTCCAATTGGATCACAGACTTCAAAACAGAAAAGCAGATCGGTCCAGGTTTGAGACCCAGGTGTTGGTCAAGACCCATGCTAATCCCAAGGGAGTTGATGTCTCTGAGCCTATGCAAATTGGAGGGGTTAAAGGACCCTTAACTCAAAAGGAATGTGAAAGGAGGCGGCAGTTTAAATTATGTCTTTATTGTGGGAATTCTGGACACTTTCTACGAGATTGCCTGGCAAAACCACCCCGAAAGGCGGTAGGAGCCGCTGATAAAAACCATGAAGACTCCGTTTCGGGAAACAACTCCGCCCGACAAGTGTATTGGTCCGCTTGCCGAGCTTGAAAACTAACTCTCAGACCTCGCATTTCATTGTGCCAATGGTTCTCGTAGATCCAGAACAGCCTAAGCGGTTGCATGTAATAAAGGCATACATCAATAGTGGGGCTATTGGAAACTATGTGGATCGTGAATTGGTCTCTAGGATTAACCTCCCTCTCTGTCCTAAAACCAGCAAAGATGTCATCACCACAGTCGATGGAACTGAAATTGCCTCTGGACCGGTAACACATTCCACTACTGAGGTGACTCTTATTGGTCCCGACGGCCATCGGGAGGGTGTTGTGTTTGATGTAATCAAGGCTCCACAGTTTCAGGTTATTCTTGGAATCCCTTGGTTAGAGACACATAATCCTCGAATTGATTGGCGAGCTAAGAGAATAACCTTCCCGGATTGTACACAAACCTGCTACCCAGAAAACCTGAAGATTAATCTAGCATCTGTAACCTCTGCCTCCATGCAACTACCTCCGGAATACCAAGACTTTCAGAACGTCTTCCAAAAGGAACAGGCCAACACGTTACCTCCTCACAGATCGTACGATTGCCAAATCGATCTGGTGCCTCGTGCACAACCTCCTTGTAGCAGGATTTATGCCCTTACCGAACCTGAGAATCTGCATTTGAGACAATATTTGGATCAATACCTAGCTAATGGTTTTATTCGCCCGTCAAAGTCCCCGGCATCCTCGGCTTTGTTCTTCGTGCCCAAAAAAGAAGGCGACCTTAGAACTTGTATCGATTATCGCGCATTGAACCAGATAACGGTTAAAAACCGTTATCCTCTGCCTCTGATCCCTGAACTCCTTGACCAGGTGAAGGACGCTTGCAATAGACCAAGATAGATCTCCGGGGGGCTTATCATCTGGTACGAGAAAACACGTCAGGGCAGTACTTGAAAAACTGCGCCAACACAAACTATTTGCTAAATTGGAGAAATGTGTTTTCCATACCACAGAAGTCGAGTTTCTAGGTTTCATCCTGACTGTTAGGCGATCCTCTGCACACCAGGCCATGACACATCAGAACACTGCCCACATTCCCCCAACATCTCCTCCCAAGCTTCGAGGCTCAAGTGATTCGGTGAACCCACAGAACCGAAGGCTCCGTACCAGTGTACGGGCTCGATTGCAACCCTTTCTGCATTGGCAACTGCCTTGGAGAACGTATAGCAGTAAGGGCGGCCTTACGTCTTCCCGCCAGTCACGTGATACACTGCGGCGTTCCCCATGTGATCTTGGTGGACGTCACATGACCCAGGGGCGATCAGTATAAAGGTCTGAGAGACAGAACGCTCATTGCTTCTCAGCTGGCTTCGGACACTGTTTGGCGTTACAACTTGCTCCTTGTTACCCTGATCACGGAACTCTATCTCGGACTCCCTCGGACACCCCTTGGTACTTTTGCTTGGAACTGTTTACCCGTTGCCGGATTTTTGGACTACACCTCGACTTGTCTTTGGATCATCCCTTGGTACCTTGCTGATCTTCTACGCCTTCTTCCCCACTGGGGATTCAAGTCAAGCCCTAACTCCCACAGGTGGCTACTCTTCATCCACGCTGAACCTGCGGTTCTACCACTCCAAGGATCGCCGCATCTAATGAGCCTCGAACCTCCATACTAGGTCACCTGGGTCTCCATTACACCAGATAGGTAAGACACTTTAGTTACTTGTCTTCTTCATTGTATTGTGCTTGCCTGGTACTTAACCTCATTCCCCCCTTGACAGCAGCATCGGTGTTCCAAGAGGCTCCGTGGATCCGAGAAGACATATCTCACCTGTGGCCTCAAGGGTCGTACAGTGGGTTTCTATTTAGTTCCCCTGTACGTCACTTGGGGACGGAGGTCTCATCGGTCTACACGACACTCAAGTCAGAACAGACTGAGAAGCCGTATAGTCGTGTTAGACGATGCAGGGATCCACGGATGAACCCATAGCTGCTTTAGTTCAGGCAATTACAATATTAAGGGCAGATATGGCCGCCGCAAACACTGTGATCCATCAAAGGTTGGATTCCATACAAAGTGTTCAACATTCCCTTCCTGCAGACCCTGAGTTTGGCGATACCGGCTCCTCCACTACACCCTCTCCCGTTACTGCTGCTGTAGTCCCGACTCCGATGATACTCCCAACTCCTTCCCCCTTAGCTGCTCCTGAACGCTATCAAGGGGATCCCAAGAAGTTCAGAACCTTTATTAATCAGTGCAAGTTACATTTCCTATGCAGACCTTTGGCTTTTCCCACCACCACTGCTAAAGCTGCCTTCGCCCTTTCCCATTTGGCCGGAACAGCAGCTGCTTGGGCTAATCCCCTGTTAGAGAACAACAGCCCACTTCTTTATGACTTTGATTTGTTGGTCCTAGAAATGGCCCGAGTATTCGATACCCGACACAAGGTACAGTCTAGGGATTTGGAGTTGTTGGAATTGACTCAGGGTAAAAGGTCTCTGATAGATTACATCACCCGATTCAATCAACTAGTTGCGGAAACATCATGGCCAGAAAACAAGAGGGCGGTGGTTTTCTATAGGGGGTTGAGCAACACCATGAAAGATGCTTTAGCAGTGATCCCTTCTATGCCTACTCAGTATCAGGAATTGGTTGATCTGGTCTTGCAGGTAGATGCACGACGATCGGAGCGTAGAGCTGAAATAGGGGCCTCTTCCTCTCCCACTCTTGTTGGCACACCTGCTTCCAGTACCGAAGAACCTATGCAAGTGGGAGGGTTACGTAGTCCCATTACAACATCTGAGAGAGAACGTAGAAGGGTGGATAATGCATGCTTTTATTGTGGTACCACTGGCCATTTCGTGAAAGAGTGTCCTCGACGGCCCCGGAAGAGTCAGGTTTTTCGGACGGCTCGACCTTAGAACCGGAGAACAGGTCGAGTGTTCCGTCATCTTCTCCGGGTACCTCTCTTGCCTTTACTCGTGTGCAACCCATTTCTGTAAAGGCTACCCTATGTCCCTCTACAGGCCTTCTTCATGCAGTCAATATCATTATCGATTCGGGTGCCACTGGTAACTACATAGATATTGATTTGGCCCATTCCCTCAACCTACCTTTAGTGGTGAAAACACGTCCGGAACATGTCCAAGCCGTAGACGGCTCTGCACTGGTTTCTGGTCCTGTCAGACATCAAACCGCACCCCTCCTGTTAACCATACAAGAAGTACACACCGAAACCCTGAGTTTTGATTTGATCACCACACCCCAATTCGGCATCATACTAGGGATTCCATGGTTACATGAACATAATCCATTGATCAATTGGCAGTCAGGTACTGTAGTCTTTGAGTCTGATATCTGTCAGAACTATTGTCTTCCGGTCCATCAAGCCCCTGACACACCTTCTCGGGCCTTGGGGGCCTTAGCCCAACTCACACTGACTGTCGACGATCCAGAGTTTGTGCATACACATACTGTTGGGGGGTTGGTATCTGGGATTCCGCCAGAATACAGAGAATTTGAGACAGTGTTCGACCGGGGCTCGTCTGAGGTACTCCCTCCACACAGACCATATGACTGCCCAATCGAACTGCTTCCCGATTCCAATATTCCTTCGGGCAGGATCTATTCTTTGTCTCCTTCGGAGGAACTGGCGCTAAAAGACTATGTACAGAACGCCCTACGATTAGGACACATCCGCCCCTCCACTTCACCCGCGGCAAGTCCTATCTTCTTTGTACCCAAGAAGGAGGGGGATTTACGCCCTTGTGTAGATTATCGGCGTCTTAACGCTATCACAAAAAAGGATAGGTATCCCATCCCGTTAATCACTCCACTACTAGACCATTTAACACACGCTTCCATTTTCACTAAGCTCGACCTACGCGGCGCATACAACTTAGTACGCGTCCGCGAGGGAGACGAGTGGAAGACCGCCTTTTGCACTCGGTATGGCCTGTACGAATATCTGGTCATGCCCTTTGGCCTATGTAACGCCCCGGCCACTTTCCAACGATTCATGAACGACATATTCAGGGATATACTGGATGTATATATGGTTGTGTACTTGGACGATATCTTAATCTTTTCTCGTGATCTTGACGAACACGTGAACCATGTCCGAGAAATATTGACCCGTTTGAGAGAACACTCCTTGTTTGCCAAACCTGAGAAATGTCAGTTCCATAAGACAACTGTTGAGTTTTTGGGTTTTCACATCACCCCTGGGGCGTTATCCATGAATGAATCTAAGGTCAAAGCAGTATTAGATTGGCCAGTACCTCGAACACTCAAATCCTTGCAGGCTTTTTTAGGATTTGCCAACTTTTACAGACGTTTCATTTCTTCCTTCTCCACAATTGTAGCCCCGCTTACGGCCCTGACTAGTCCTCAGGTATCTTATCAATGGCAGAGAGAACAGCAGGAGGCTTTTGAGGCTTTGAAAACCGCCTTTACTACCGCACCGGTACTCCAACATCCAAATCCTGATCTTCCGTTCATAGTAGAGGCGGATGCCTCTTCCTTTGCCCTCGGTGCGGTATTATCACAAACATGTCCAAATACAGGCAAATTACATCCAGTTGCATATCATTCCCGTAAGTTTTCCAGTACTGAGTCTCATTATACCGTTACGGAGAAGGAACTCTTGGCCGTCATGGATGCTTTCCGTGTCTGGCGTCATCATCTTCTGGGGGCTAGGCATCCCATCACGGTATACTCCGATCATCGGAACTTACAGGATCTGGCTTCTTTGAAATGCATTAATAGCAGACAGGTCCGATGGCATCTTTTCTTTTCCGCCTTTGATTTCCATATCATGCACCGTCCTGGCACTTCACATGGGAAGGCGGATGCCTTGTCACGTTCTCCGGGAGGGGTCCAGTTGCCTACATTCCCCGACACTGTCCTCGGTAAGAGCCATGTGATTTGTCTCTGTACACCCTCATTGTCACTATTGGATTCGGTCCGGTCCTGGACTAGCGTTCATTCTGACCAGTTGCGAGAATGGGATCCTGTATATTCTGATGGTTTACCCTTCGTACATGAACGCCTGTTTCTTCCTACACCTGATACACGTAACCTAGCTCTTGAGTGGTCTCATGACGCTCCCTTCAATGCCCATCCTGGACAAGAGCGCACTTTAGATCTACTCAAGCGTTGGTGTTGGTGGCCTTCTATGAAGCGCGATGTGGAGTGTTATGTCAGGTCTTGTGCGGTATGTGCTCAGGCTAAACATCAAAGGGGTCGACCGGTTGGATTGTTGCTTCCACTTCCGGTACCTCCCAGGCCCTGGCATACGTTAACAATGGATTTCGTTACCGATCTCCCCAAGTCAAAAGGCTTTGATACCGTCTGGGTAGTGGTGGACACATTCACTAAAATGGCCCGTTTTGTTCCTTGTAGGGGTATCCCTTCGGCCCCTGTCTTGGCGGACTTGTTTTTTGAACATGTGTTTATGCTATTCGGCCTCCCTTCGGTCATAGTTTCCGATCGAGGTTCACAGTTCACCTCTCGGTTTTGGAGGGCCTTGACGAAACTATTGGGCATCGATACGAGGTATTCTTCGGCCTATCATCCGGAGACCGATGGTCAGACCGAAAGGACGAATCAATCGATGGAACAATACCTTCGTTGCCTCATATTGCAACATCAGTCCTCTTGGTTGGCCGTTTTGCGGCTTGCGGAGTTCGCGTATAACAACGCGGCTCATTCGGCTACTGGTTATTCTCCTTTTTACGCCCTCCATGGTCAACATCCCAAGGTCTTGCCGGTCCCTGATGCCTCTGGTTCTTTGAATCCTGCGGCCACGACGTGTCTTAGGGATCTTTCTGCTATTCATGCGAGTACAGTGGTTCATCTCACTGAAGCAAAGGCCTCTATGAAGGCCCGTGTGGATGGCAAGCGTCGTGCTGCTCCCCCCCTGGTGGTGGGTTCTAGGGTCTGGTTGTCTTCCCGACATCTTCGCCTGGTGGGTTGCCGGAAATTGCTGCCTCGCTTTGTCGGGCCGTATGTGATCTCGCAGGTTGTTAATCCGGTGGCTTTTCGTCTAGTTCTCCCCAGCTCTTGGCGTATCCATCCTGTGTTTCATGTCTCCCTCCTCAAACCCTGTCCTGACTCAGTCCGTCTTCGTACACCTGTTGCGCCGGTGTCCTTGACCTCTCCTGATGTTTTTGAGGTGTCGGCCATTTTGGGTTCCAGGTGGTTTAGGGGTAGGCTCCAGTATCTGGTGGATTGGACGGGTTACGGCCCGGAGGAGCGTTCGTGGGTTTCCGCATCTGATGTGAACGCCCCGCGGTTGGTAGCCCGCTTCCATAGGGATCATCCGTCCTGCCCACGGGGTCGTGGGCCGTTGGGGGGGGGCTATGTTAGGCGATCCTCTGCACACCAGGCCACGACACATCAGAACACTGCCCACATTCCCCCAACATCTCCTCCCAAGCTTCGAGGCTCAAGTGATTCGGTGAACCCACAGAACCGAAGGCTCCGTACCAGTGTACGGGCTCGATTGCAACCCTTTCTGCATTGGCAACTGCCTTGGAGAACGTATAGCAGTAAGGGCGGCCTTACGTCTTCCCGCCAGTCACGTGATACACTGCGGCGTTCCCCATGTGATCTTGGTGGACGTCACATGACCCAGGGGCGATCAGTATAAAGGTCTGAGAGACAGAACGCTCATTGCTTCTCAGCTGGCTTCGGACACTGTTTGGCGTTACAACTTGCTCCTTGTTACCCTGATCACGGAACTCTATCTCGGACTCCCTCGGACACCCCTTGGTACTTTTGCTTGGAACTGTTTACCCGTTGCCGGATTTTTGGACTACACCTCGACTTGTCTTTGGATCATCCCTTGGTACCTTGCTGATCTTCTACGCCTTCTTCCCCACTGGGGATTCAAGTCAAGCCCTAACTCCCACAGGTGGCTACTCTTCATCCACGCTGAACCTGCGGTTCTACCACTCCAAGGATCGCCGCATCTAATGAGCCTCGAACCTCCATACTAGGTCACCTGGGTCTCCATTACACCAGATAGGTAAGACACTTTAGTTACTTGTCTTCTTCATTGTATTGTGCTTGCCTGGTACTTAACCTCATTCCCCCCTTGACAGCAGCATCGGTGTTCCAAGAGGCTCCGTGGATCCGAGAAGACATCTCTCACCTGTGGCCTCAAGGGTCGTACAGTGGGTTTCTATTTAGTTCCCCTGTACGTCACTTGGGGACGGAGGTCTCATCGGTCTACACGACACTCAAGTCAGAACACTGACACCCAAAGGAGTCCGAATGGACTCAAGAAAAGTGGATGCCATCCTCAAATGGCCATCACCTAGCTCTGTAAAAGGGGTTCAAAGCATGCTCGGCTTTGCCAATTTCTATCGCAGGTTTATCCCGGAATTTTCACGCGTGGTACAATCCGTTACTGCACTCTTGAGGAAAAATAAACGTTTTGAATGGTCTGAAGAAGCCGAGCAGGCCTTTCAGGATTTAAAAGCTAAGTTTACCTCCGCACCTATATTGAAACACCCGCGTCCAGATCTCCCTTATGTCGTCGAGACTGACGCATCCAGCCTAGCCATGGGAGCTTTCCTGTCCCAAAGAGATCCCGAAACCAACCAACTGCATCCCGTAGCATTTTGGTCCAGAAAATTCTCGCCACCCGAGGTTAATTATGCAATCACGGACAAAGAACTGTTAGCCATTAAGTCCGCTTTCAAAGCCGTGCGGCATTATCTGCTTGGCGCTCGACATACCATCACAGTGATCACTGATCACCGGAATTTACAGTCTTTGAAAACCGGCAAGTCTCAGTCATCACGGCAGCTCCAATGGGCTTTGTTTTTCGCTGAATTTGATTTCGTGATTACCTATCGACCTGGCTGCAAGAATGGCAAAGCAGACGCCTTATCCCGAATTGGAATGGGAGAATCTGATACAAACTCAGAACCAGTACCAATAATTCCCGAACAGAGGATTCTAGGCATGACTTCGTTACAGACGCTTGAAGACATTCAAGCCAGAGTGAAACAACTCCTGGACCCTACAACATTACAGGATTGGATACAAAAGGGATCATACTTTACCATAGATAATGGTTTACCTTATTTTCAAGGACGCTTATTCCTGCCACATAAGGAATTACACGAACTAGTTATTTCCGGTTATCATGATGCATTATTAGAGGGACACCCCGGTATTGCCAAAACAGAGGAAAAGGTGAAACGACAATTTTGGTGGCCCTCTTGGCGAAAAGATGTTAAATCTTTTGTGATGTCCTGTGGTGTTTGCGCCCAAAATAAAAGTCAAAAGAAAAGACCAGCCGGTCTCCTTCAACCTCTAGACATACCGCCAGCACCCTGGAACACCCTATCAATGGATTTTATTACGGACCTGCCTCCTTGTTCGGGGTACAATACTATTCTGGTAATTGTGGATTTCTTTTCCAAAATGGCCCACTTTATTCCTTTGAAAGGTTTACCTTCAGCTTCTGTCCTAGCCAAAGAATTCCTCAAAAATATTGTTCGGCTACATGGATTCCCATCTATACTAATCTCTGACCGGGGAAGCCAATTCATTTCCCACTTCTGGCGCAAATGTTGTCAAATGGCGCAGATCGACGTAAGATTATCGACCAGTCACCACCCTCAGACCGATGGTCAGACCGAGAGGACAAATCAGACCCTTGGGAAATATTTACGGTGTATGTTACAGCAATCTGAAAGCAACTGGAAAGACATTCTTTGGATAGCCGAATACGCATATAATAATTCGGTACACTCTGGAACTGGCCACAGTCCTTTTTATACTTTGTTTGGGCATCACCCTCGAACCTCAAACCTTGACTCTCCTCAGAACCTCAGAATGCCTGCAGTAGAACATCTGCATTCTACAATTACCCAAGCCTTCAAAGAGGCAACTACACATTTACAACAAGCCAAGAGAAAATACAAGGAGAATGCTGATCTACATCGGAGTGAAGCACCTCCGTATCAGATTGGGGATCAAGTGTGGTTAGCTACCAGACATTTACCACTCAAAGGGCCTCGAACTTTTAACCCAAAATATCTGGGACCTTATTCTATTACGGAAATAATTAACCCAGTGGCTGTTAAACTTGATTTACCAGCTAGTATGCAAATTCACCCTGTTTTTCATGTGTCACTTCTGAAACCAGTGGTACCCGGAACCCGACTACTCAAACCTCCAGAACCTATTCTAATAGATGGGGAGCCCGAATTCGAAGTGAAGAACATTTTAGAGTCAAAAATGTTTAGGTCACAACTGTTCTACCTAATTGATTGGAAGGGGTACGGACCTCAGGAGAGGTCGTGGGAACCCAGCAACCATGTGCATGCACCTCGATTAGTCAGGAAATTCCACCGACCCTTCCCAGACAAACCAAAACCCCTGGAGGGAACAACCTTGGGAGGGGCCTTGGGGGGGGAGTACTGTCATGATGCCCGCTCCCGGGGAGCCGGTCCAAGCCCTGCGTCCCCGAAAGCGGACATCCAGTCCCCAAGGAAGGACCCAGCAACCCCATATAGGGGCCCTTTGGACAGTGTCCTGGCGCCTATGGCGCCAGGCTCATTATGGATGTGCTTGGGTGCACTTACCTGATGCATGCCATGCTGCAGGATCCCGGCCTCCTTGAGGCCTGAAAGGAACTACTTTACCTGTGGGACTAATTTACCATCCGGCGTGGTCAGGGAAGGATACATACCTGATTGGAGGAAGGATACATACCTGGAACTTCTTCCAAGGCTATTTAAACCCCACCCGAACAGCCACACGTGCTTCGCGTTGTTCTGCATCTAGCAGCTGGACGCTCACCGTGTCTGCTCCTGCATCCTGACTTCTGCCACGCCTGCCAGCATCCTGGATCACCTGCAAAGGAAGAGAAGAAGAGAACAGAAGAAGGAAAAGTCCTTACCTGCTAAATCCGCATCCCGGAGACATCTCGCCGACAATCTTGAAAAGGAAGACTTTTATTTAAAAGCTCATCGCGTCGATCGCTGCAGCGCCGCATTCCACTCACCTTTACTGGGCGCCTCCATGTTCAGCAGCGATCATCTGGATTTGCAGTCACGCCCCAGCGCCTAGGGAGAAAAAGACCAGAACAAAAGGTGAGAGAGAGAAGGGAATAAGGAAAGCTAAATCTCCATGTTAAGACTTACCTGTTGATTCATTCCCTCTTCATTTCGGGTCCGTGCCGCATCCTGGCATTTCCGGACCCCGGCCCCTAAGGGGAAAAAGAGACATCAGCGTTAATGAGCGAATGAAAAGACATTACCAAATAACGCTCATTAAAGACTTATCTGATTTCTACAAGGATTTCACCTCTCATCTCGGGTCGGTGCCTGTTCCCCGGCATTCCGTACCCCGGCCCCTATGGGAAAAAAGACACTAGCATTAGTACATTAATGCATGGACACAAGGGGAACCTCTTATCAAAAAACTTACCTGGAAGCCAAGCAAGTTGGTTCTCACCAATCCGAAAATCCAGTGAAGTAACTGGATACCAACGCGCCCCTGCATCAGAAGCAGGATGGAGAGCTCGTCCTTCCAGACCCTAAGAAGGATACTTCTGCGAGCCAGACAAGCCAGATTTGGGGGCCCGGTCCAGTCCGTCTTCCGAACCCTGCGCATCACCTTAGAAGAGGTCACAGCAGCGTGAACCAGGCCAGCGCCTCCGTGGGAGTCAGGTGAGCGTTACACCTACCAAAAACTACTACCTAATAAAAAAAATATATACAAAAATGTGGTGGACTGTCCAAGTGTTCCAAAATAAAGAAAAAACGAAAGGAAACCTAATACTAACTATCTATTTACAAGGGCAGCGGGCAAGTCCAACAGCTCACTTGTTGATGTCCCGGGCCATCTAATGGTGCTTAATGAGAAGAACATGAAATGTACTAAACATGATAAGTTATTTGTGTGTATATAGGCTCTTTCTCTTAGAATGTCACCTGATGGTACACTTATGCATCAATCTGTTTCTGTTTTGTGTAATTGTATTATGTAATTCCTGCACTACCTATGGATCTATGCAATTTTTGTTTGTTGAAAAGTAAATATTCGACTGAGGAGAGAAAATAAAAAATAAAAAATACTCCTATTTTCATATTAACAAAGTACTTGTGGCATACTCTTTCTCCTTGGTGCTCTCCCATCCTGCCCCTGTATATGTATAAATAAGAGATATAACAGAGGTTCAGATACAGTTCACATTTGATTTACATCCTAATAATTTGCAATTAGCTTTGACTGTTCCAGTCAGGACAACCCCCCCTTGTGTTCTGATGTCCCGGGCCAGGGCATCATCGAACTCCTGCTCGATGTCCCGGAGGCGGTCCTCTTCCATGGCCCAGAGGGTTCGCAGGGACGATGACATCTGGATCTCCAGGTCCCTGCGAATGGCCTCAAGGCACTCGGACCGCCTCAGGGCCCTACGCATGGAATTCTCCGCCCTGACCATCGTGAGCCGTGCCTCTTCCGCCCGCTGCTGCTCCGCATCTATCGCATGGCCCAACCGCTGCCACACGGAAGATACTTCCCGTCCAGGGTCCTCCTGCCCTCCGGCCGATGCCTGCCCCTCTGATGATGAAGGCCCCGAGCCATCATGGCTCCCACTTTGTTGTTGCTGCTGCTGCTGTGCCGCTGCCTGTGCCCTGGCTCCTGCTGCCTGCACATCCTCCTCCAGCTGGGGTGCAGTTGTTGAGGTGGTCACCCCTGCTGGACGTCCGACTCCTGAATGTGGCAGGGATGTGTCCTCCACCAGCCTGGCCGCAGGGTGAGAGGCAGCTCCACAGGGCACCCATGTGACACATGGGTGGGAAGATGGCACGGAGGACGACTGGCGCATAGGGGGTTCAGTTGAGGAGGGGGTCGGAACAAGGTCTAGAAAAGGGAGGAATCCGGCCCTGGTGAGCTGTCCCAGTGGGTCAACGCGGTCAACGAGCCATGCGAGAAGATGTGCAGTCTCCTCATGAAAAGACTGCATGTCAGCTCGCATGGCACGTTGACGCAACGCCACCCCACCCAGGACAGGCTCAACCCGGTGCCGGATAGCCACATCCGCAGGGAGAGAAGGCCAGTTGGTGTAAGCCGATCCCCTCTCTGAGAACGGGTCTGGAGGTAGGTATCCCTGCTGGTGCAAGATGATGCAGTCACATGATCGGGGACAGGATTACACACAGGCACCTCCGCGGCAGCCTGTGCTGCCTCCTGTCCCTGCCCCTGCCCTGCACCACTAGCAACACTTACATGCATGTGTACACCTCCACCAAGTGTCGCAGTGATGAGATCGGCATCCATGTCACATCTGGCAATCAGTCTTCTACATATCAGTCTCACATGCATCCATGTTGCATGACAGTTGCACACTTGTCATATACACATACATGCACATGTACACAGTGCAGATACATGCAGCTGGAACCAACATCCATATGTGACACCACAACCTTGACAACTGACATACACAGTCATTCAAACATGTGTGCTCACACATCTGCATTTGGCCTGCATGCTTACCCACAAATACACCATCCATGTGTCTCACACATGAAAGGACTTGCTTGTGTCAGCCTCACGGCCCTGTACATACACATCCATACATGGCCCTACAAAACCACATGTGCCACCTGCACACTACTGGCACACCACCACACGCACAGCTTCCAATCAGTATGCATGTACACTTACCACTCGACTCCAGATGGTTCTGCCTCTCAAGGTCCTGGACGTGGAGCGCTGGGCATACGCGTTCCAGGACCCTCATTTGGTCTTCCGACAGGTGGCCCCGGCGCCCCTTAGCATCCGCTGCCTTCAAGAGGCGCCGGGCCTTGTTGAGGGTCCTGGACCTGAAGTCCTCCCAGCGCTTCTTGACATGATGGAATTCGTGGACTGCCACCCCCTCCGCGTTGATGGCAATCACCATGTCCGTCCAGATCCTGGTCCGTCCTTCCTTGTCGGCGTGCGACCTAAGGAAGAGGGCATCATACTGCCCCAGGACTTGTTCCACCAGGACACCAACTTCGGTGGCAGTGAAGCTGGTGGCCCTCTGCCTCTCTGGCTGGAGGTTGCCAGTGGTCTCAGATGGTGGTGTGCCCGGCATGGCAACCCCAGAGGCAGGAGTGAGTGGGCAACTGGGTCCTGGAGCTGGGCTGTGGAGCGATGGAATCCCAGTCGGGAGTCTTCGGTTCCAGCAGGGGTGGTCACAGCAACAGCACCCCTGGCTGACGTGCAGGCAGCAAATGGCAGGGCACGTGGGCAGCAGGCAATCAGGCAGCAGCAGATGGCAGGTGGGAGCGTGCTCGGGGCTCTGGGGGGTGGTAATTCGGCCTTCTGGGCAGGAGCGTGGTCTTCTGTGTGTGAACGCGTGGCCAGCTTGATACGGAGTGATTTGGCACGTGAAAATCTTGCACGTCAGCGTGTAATTCAAGGAAAGGCCCTTAGCGCGTAAGCGCACGTACGCGATTTCATTGGACCAAAGGCCCTTAGCGTGTAAGCGCGTCTGTCACGTGACGCGCACAGGTGTTTCCCCTCATAGCACGTGATGACAAAGCACACGTGGAAAAGATGCACGTCCGAGTGTCAGCGCATGTAATTGGAGGAAAGGGCGTGTACACGTGTAAGTGACGTGTATGTGTGGGCCGGTTTAAAAGGTACGTGTAGGACGCCATTTCCTTGTACATGCTTTTTGTGGAGAGCGAGTGGGTGGATTCTGTACTTCTTGTCGGTTCACACGTGATTACTTCACAGCGTTTCAAGTTCGTACTCCCTGTTACCTCTGACAGCTTTCATTTTTCTACTTTTTTTGGGCCTGTTTCCTCAAACAGTGTTCACTTCTCCTTTTTGTCCTGTCTCCTCAGACAGCGTACAGTTCTTCTTTTGGCGGGGGTGTTGCCAATGCGCACATGTGTGTATTTTTCACGTTCTTTTTCCAGGCAGACGGTGAGTTCCGCACGTACTTACCAACTGTGCTTGCCCCGTGTGTCGTGTACCCCTTCAGAGGTCATTGTAGGCTGCGTGTATCACGCGTATGCTTATTTTTGTGTTTCTGGGTGCCACAGCGTAGTGCGGGTTCATTTTTCCACGCACGTGGTCTACGGGGGGTTGAGTGCATGTTTATTTTTGTTTTTGGGCTGCCTGTGCGTTGCGTGACCCATCATCTTCTCCCAGGGGTCACAGACAGCCTTGTTAGAGCACTAGGGTACGAATTCCTTCTAGTACCCTACCCCTTTGACCCCCAATTGCCCATAGTTTACTGCTCCTCCCATACGCACAACAACATCACTGCCATGGTTGGGAGGCGACCAAGCGGTAAGGGAGGCAAAGGTGGCCGGCCTTCAAAAGGTGGACGTGGTGGGCGCGGTAGGGGACGTGGCCAGGATTTGCAGGGTGCCCCTAGACCCCCATGTGTGGAGGACCAATCAGGGACACCCATGCTCCCCCTCTCCCCCCCATGGTTGAGGGAAATATGGCTGAGACCATCCCAGCTCAGCCCCTGTTGGACAAGCCCATTGTGGCACCTGACCTGGCACAGGATGACTCCCTGGCTGACTTCCAGGTGAGCAAGTCTAGGCCACGTGTGGCGGTGCAAGTTGTCACCAAGGCACGTGGATCTGGGGCAGCTATGTCATCTGCTGCCCCAAGTATGCAGGGTGGTGAGGCTGCAGGGGCAGCTGCAGCTCCATCCGCCCCAGCTCTGACTCTCCCAGCCAGGACAGTGTCGGTCCTGGTCCATCATACTGATGTTCCCCCTGTCAACATCACACTTCAGACAATGCCTGCACCAAGTCCTATGGTCAATGTGCATTCGCACACTCCAACAACCCGGTCCACCAGTGATTCTGCCCCTACTGACCAGAGCGGCGTTAGCCACTCTGGCTCCGCTCCACCTTGTAAAAAGAGGAAGAAGGGTGCTCTGGCACGACAGGCTGAGACCCCAGGCACGGCTACACACTCCGGCACGTCAAGGAAGCCTTGCTTTAATGACCCGGAGCTTAATGCACTTGTGAGCTATGTGTTGCAACATAGCCACGAAATGGTGGTGACTGCAGGGTCCAAGACCACACCTGGTCAACGTAAGGCACACTGGCAGACCATCGCCAACCACATAAGTGCCCTTGGATTTGTGAGGCGCTCAGCTGATGATTGCTACAAGCGGTGGAACGACCTGAAACGCAGAACAAAGGACAAGCTGGCCTCAAGTCATGCCGCTACTCTGGTGAATGGCGGTGGGTCTCCACAAGAGGACAACAAACTCACTGAACATGAGTCTGTTGCTGGGACCTTCGTCACAGAGGAACAGATCCGAGGTGTGGGAGAACTACCCGATTATGACACATTGTCCGGTGAGTGCCCATGCGTGTGTGTGTAATGCATGTGTATGTTGTTTGGGTGACAGGTTCTGATTGAGTGCCAGGTGAGGGTGTGTGTGACTGAGTAGTATGGGTCACCCATGTGATTCATCCAAAACATTCTGCGGCCTTGAATTTGGGTGTGACACTATCCCTTCTGCCCACAGTAGTAATTTAGCGCAACATTACGGCAGTTGCCCTTGAGGTGGCATCATGCAACAACATTGTTTGTATTTTTCAATGTTCTTTCAAGCTGATTGTTTCTATTCTCCCACTTTTGCAACACATTCCTCAGCCCTATTGTGACATATGTGACATGCTTCTGTCAGTGAAGAACCCCACATAGGCCCACATGTGTCACCTTGTTAGTTGAAAGATTTGACCATTCAGGTTGAATGAGTATTGTCCTGATCACATGATGTTTTTGGGCCTGTTTAAATGTGGAACATGCTAGCTGTTTCCTGTAATGTTGAAGTGCACAACCATTGATGTGTACATGGCCCTGCAATCACTGTATTTTTGTACACTGGATGTGTTGCAGTGTATGGCACATGGCGTATCTTTTTACACTATGTGGCATTTTTCATCTCTTCATGTCCATCTCACATGGATGGGTGACAGTACTCATTCACTGACATATGGATGTACTTGTGGAATGTACCATGGCTATGGTACATGCCATCTGTGTGATGGCATGTGTCATTTATGTGTATAGGACATGCCACTCACAGGCCAATGTTTGATGGCAGTGCTACCCAGCATGCAGCAAATGTGTTGCGCTTCCATCTTGGTGTCATTAGTGTCAGGCCTTTGCCTCCCCTTCCAACTCTGTGACAGTGCATGCATGGGAGGGTTATAGTCATGTGGGACATGTGTTAATCATGTACTGATTCTGTAGCTTGTCAGGCCTATTTGTGTGCTATGGTGCTAATGCCTGTTTCCATCAGGGGTAGAATCCTCTATGGGGATGTCAGTGTTGGTTAGTCAGACTTTGGCGGTTACGGGTGCAGGGTCACACTCCACAACATCTGATCCTGTTCCTGGGCCAGCACATCAGAGGGAGAATGCAGTCCTGCAGCCTCAGGCAGTGCCGGCACAGCAAGGCGCAGATCGCCTTGCCCCAAACAGGTGTGGTGCCCGCCGACGCGGTGGCCGTACGCCACCAGGCAATACCGCATGGGAACAATCCATTTACGGTATGGCAACCCAACAGGCAGCATCAGTTGAGATGATGGCTCAAGCAATGGAGAGGGTGGCCACTTCCATTGTCCCCCTGAAAGGCAGATGGAGCTACTACAGCAGGCAACAGACTCCATTTGCCAATTACACAGGGAGGACATGTTGGCGTCCAACAGGGACAGATGGGCGGCACTGGAGACTCTACGCCAATCGATATCAATAGAGTCCCAGGGCCACAGGGAACCCCTGACGGTAGAACTCCATCACCTCAGGGAGACTCTTGTTGACCTTGAGACTTCCACTAACTTGAGGACAGAACAGCAGCTGGAGCGGCTCACACGTTCGCTCTCAGCTGAGATGCAGGCAACTCTGGAGGAGATCTGGGCATCACGGCAGGTGCTGCATGGGGATCTCTGCACTATAATCCTCCAGAACGAGACCTTCCACACCCGCATGCTTGCTGCCATGGAGGACCATACCAGGGCTTTGCGTGGGCTACCTCCCATAGCACCACCACCTCCTGTGGCAGCAGCAGAGGTTATTCAGAGCGACAGCAGCAGTTTTCCCACATTGGCATAGCCGTGCAGGCCATGAGCCCATGGAGGTGTAGGTTTTTCCAACATCCACAAAGGCGCCTGTTGGTGCGCACCCTGTCCTCAGACCTCCTGGGTGCCCCCCCTCTCCCCCACATGGCCATTTTTGATTTTTGCTTTTTGATTATTTTTTAACAGTGTGTTGCCTTGTGTGGCTCCCGTGGGCATCCACTGTATTCTGGCTGGGCACATGCAGGCTTGTCCTGAGTTTGGGTTCGATGCTTGGGTTCGTGAGACACACACCCCTCCTGCTTCCCGTTTCCATGGGCTTGCAAAGGGTGTGACCAAGTGACAGTGATGTACACAGTGATGTTGGGCTCCCATGAGCTGTGTGGGCAGTCTGTAGTCAATACTGTGTAGACATTCCTTGTGTATATTGTTGTTGTATTGTACACTGCATGTTGGAATTATGTATGCGTCTGCTTCCATTGCTCCCTCTGCGTTTGCAGGTTCATTCCTCATGTCTTCACAAGGCCGTCTACTTTGGAGATGGAGTTCATGTTTTATGCAGTACACAGACAAGTTTTGAAGCCTGCAAGACTACAGTTGGAAGGGGGCAATGTGGTGGCATATTCAGGTTGTAAGACTACGACTACTTTAACCTAGTACTGTCATGTTTTAGTTATGTTTGAGCTTGTGTAGCTGCATTGTATTGTTGGTAAGTATTTGGTCATGTGTGTTGTTAGTTCAACATTACTGGGAGCATATTATTTGTGGCCAGTTTCCATTAGGGACACTGTACTTTGTGACAATTGTGTCAGGTTTTCGGGATTGCTTTGTTTGCTCTCAAATAGCATGACATGCCATGGTGTGTTGGGTGGTGGTGCTGGGGAGGGGTTGGGTGACATGGCACTGTTCTCATGTTGTATTTTGCAAGGGGGTAATGCATTTAGCAGCATATGCGTCTTTTGATGACACAGCATTGGTGGTGTTTCTATAGGTAGGGATGCACACATTGTGACACTTCCAGGTGACCAATCTCAGGCTGGTATGGTTGTGACAGTTCACTGTCCCTTGTGTCATCGATTGTCAGCTGGTATGTGACATGGCTGTGTGCACTCCACAGGGGTGTGATTCTAAGTGAAGTAATTAGCCACCAGCTGCGTTCGGGCTTCCTCACCCTGTGCCCTTCCCCTCCCATGCGCAGCGGGCGTGCATGTGGTTGGGGATGTGGGGGCACCACCATGTCCACCGGCAGGCCCCGGCTTGTTGCAACGTTGTGCAGGAAACATGCTGCCACTATGATCCTGCACACTACTGGGGGAGCGTATAACAGCTGCCCGCCAGAACGGTCAAGGGAGCGAAAGCGTGACTTGAGCACTCCGAATGTGCGCTCCACTATGCCCTGGGTTGCAATATGGGTTCCGAATTGGCGTCATCATGTGGGTTTTCAGAGGGTAGGCACTGTCCCCTGGGGAGGTGGTGATGGGTATCATTAGTAGGGTTGTGACATTACTCAGTATCTGGCATGCATGCATGTGCTGTGGTATTTATACTCACCGAGCAGCCATGTATCGCCATGCCGCCCAGCTTCTAGGTCCTGGTTTAGGGTTGACATTCTGTAAATGAAACTGTCGTGGGTGGACCCTGGATAGTTGGCATATACTGAGGTGATGATTCCCTTGGCATCACATATTACCTGGACGTTGATGGAATGCCAGCGCTTGCGGTTTCTATAGATGTGCTTTGATGCCCTGGGGGGGACGTAGAGCCACATGGGTGCAATCAATGGCACCTAGGACTTTGGGGAATTGTGCCACCCCCTAGAAATCCTGGACGGCAGCCTGCCTTTCTGCAGGTGTTCTGGGCAGGTATATGTGCCTGCGGACTGATGGGCGTGCAGTTATGATGGCCAAGACCTGGTGTAGGCAGCGTGACTGCGTGGCCTGTGATACCCCCCCCCTCTATGGCACTTGTCCGCTGAAATGATCCGGTGGCCAAAAAGTGCAGTACATTGAGGACCTTCTCCAGGGGGCTGAGTGCTTGGGAGCAGAGGGTGGGTGATGTGAGGTCATCCTCCCACTCACTGACCAGGTCGAGTATTATGTGAGGTGGAAACCTGTACCTCCCATACACCTGGTCATCGGGCATGCAAAAAAGGCTGGTTCTGGGTGTGAAAATTCTGGGCCTGACTATCCTCCTCCTCCCCCTGCGGTATCCCACGACCACTGCTGCTAGGAACGGTATGTTCATCCTGGCGTCTGAGCTTGCTTGCTGTTTGCGTGCACTTTTATGCTGCGCGAGTCCACGTACGCCTGCTTCCTGCTGGCGTACGTGTTTCCGGATTAGCGCGTCTTTTTTGGCACGTGCGTGTGGGCGTTCAGCACATTTGCCTGCTGTACTTCCCCGCACCCCAGTAATACAAATACCCCGTTCGCCCAGGCCCAATCGCGTGTGAAACTTCCCGTGCACCCCCCGCAATACACGCTATTTTTGACACAGCGGGTGTCTGAGTTTGTCGCGTACCCCTTTGCACGTCATTTGTCCTAGAGGGCCACAGTATGGGACATTCATCAGAGCTGTATATACGGGCTTTGTGTTGATGTACATAGTTGACTTTTGGTTTGTTTCATGAGATCGCCATTTCACTGCTGGGGGGTGGAGGTGCAAGGGGACATGAGTGGGGGCCTGCTGGCAGGTGACCCTCAGTGCTGGCGGGTGGGGGTGCAAGGGGAAATGAGTGGGGGCCTGCTGGCAGGTGCCCCTCAGTGCTGGGGGGTGGGGGTGCAAGGAGACATGAGTGGGGGCCTGCAGGCAGGTGCCCTGCACTGCTGGGGGGTGGTGGCGCAAGGGGACATGAATGGGGGCCTGTTGGCAGGTGCCCCTCAGTGCTGGGGGGGGTGGGGGTGGAATGGGACATGAGTGGGGGCCTGCTGGCAGGTGCCCTGCACTGCTGGGGGATGGGGGTGCAAGGGGACATGAGTGGGGGCCTGCTGGCAGGTGCCCTGCACTGCTTGGGGGTGGGGGTGCAAGGGGACATGAGTGGGACATGTGTGGGGGCCTGCTGGCAGGTGCCCTGCACTGCTCGGGGGTGGGGGTGCAAGGGGAAATGAGTGGGGGCCTGTTGGCAGGTGCCCCTCAGTGCTGGGGGGGTGGGGGTGCAAGGGGACATGAGTGGGGGCCTGTTGGCAGGTGCCCCTCAGTGCTGGGGGGTGGGGGTGTAAGGGGACATGCGTGGGGGCCTGCTGGCAGGTGCCCTGCACGGGTGGGGGTGCAATGGGACATGAGTGGGGGCCTGCTGGCAGGTGCCCCTCAGTGCTGGGGGGTGGGGGTGCAAGGGGACATGAGTGGGGGCCTGCTGGCAGGTGCCCTGCACTGCTGGGGGGAGGGGTGCAAGGGGACATGAGTGGGACATGAGTGGGGGCCTGCTGGCAGGTGCCCCTCAGTGCTGGGGGTGCAATGGGACATGAGTGGGGGCCTGATGGCAGGTGCCCTGCACTGCTGGGGGGTGGGGGTGCAAGGGGACATGAGTGGGGGCCTGCTGGCAGGTGCCCCTCAGTGCTGGGGGGTGGGGGTGCAATGGGACATGAGTGGGGGCCTGCTGGCAGGTGCCCTCCACTGCTGGGGGTGCAAGGGGACATGAGTGGGGGCCTGTTGGCTGGTGCCCCACAGTGCTGGGGGAGTGGGGGTGCAAGCGGACATGAATGGGGGCCTGCTGGCAGGTGCCCCTCAGTGCTGGGGGGTGGGGGTGCAAGGGGGCATGAATGGGGGCCTGCTGACAGGTGCCCTGCACTGCTGGGGGTGTGGGTGCAAGGGGACATGAGTGGGACATGAGTGGGGGCCTGCTGGCAGGTGCCCCTCAGTGCTGGGGGTGGGGGTGCAATGGGACATGAGTGGGGGCCTGTTGGCAGATACCCCTCAGTGCTGGGGGGTGGGGGTGCAAGGGGACATGAGTGGGGGCCTGTTGGCAGATACCCCTCAGTGCTGGGGGGTGGGGTGCAAGGGGACATGAGTGGGACATGAGTGGGGGCCTGCTGGCAGGTGCCCCTCAGTGCTGGGGGTGCAAGGGGACATGAGTGGGGGCCTGCTGGCAGGTGCCCTGCACTGCTGGGGGGGGTGTGTGCAAGGGGACATGAGTGGGGGCCTGCTGGCAGGTGCCCCTCAGTGCTGGGGGGTGGGGGTGCAATGGGACATGAGTGGGACATGAGTGGGGGCCTGTTGGCAGGTGCCCCTCAGTGCTGGGGGTGCAATGGGACATGAGTGGGGCCTGCTGGCAGGTGCCCTGCACTGCTGGGGGGTGGGGGTGCAAGGGGACATGAGTGGGGGCCTGCTGGCAGGTGCCCTGCACTGCTGGGGGGTGGGGGTGCAAGGGGACATGAGTGGGACATGTGTGGGGGCCTGCTGGCAGGTGCCCTGCACTGCTGGGAGGTGGGGGTGAAAGGGGAAATGAGTGGGGGCCTGTTGGCAGGTGCCCCTCAGTGCTGGGGGGTGGGGGTGCAAGGGGACATGAGTGGGGGCCTGTTGGTGGGTGCCCCTCAGTGCTAGGGGGTAGGGGTGCAAGGGGACATGTGTGGGGGCCTGCTGGCAGGTGTCCTGCACTGCTGGGGGGTGGGGGTGCAAGGGGACATGAGTGGGACATGAGTGGGGGCCTGTTGGCAGGTGCCCCTCAGTGCTGGGGGTGCAATGGGACATGAGTGGGGGCCTGCTGGCAGGTGCCCTGCACTGCTGGGGGGTGGGGGTGCAAGGGGACATGAGTGGGGGCCTGCTGGCAGGTGCCCTGTACTGCTGGGGGGTGGGGGTGCAAGGGGACATGAGTGGGACATATGTGGGGGCCTGCTGGCAGGTGCCCTGCACTGCTGGGAGGTGGGGGTGAAAGGGGAAATGAGTGGGGGCCTGTTGGCAGGTGCCCCTCAGTGCTGGGGGGTGGGGGTGCAAGGGGACATGAGTGGGGGCCTGTTGGTGGGTGCCCCTCAGTGCTGGGGGGTGGGGGTGCAAGGGGACATGTGTGGGGGCCTGCTGGCAGGTGTCCTGCACTGCTGGGGGGTGGGGGTGCAAGGGGACATGAGTGGGACATGTGTGGGGGCCTTCTGGCAGGTGCCCTGCACTGCTGGGAGGTGGGGGTGAAAGGGGAAATGAGTGGGGGCCTGTTGGCAGGTGCCCCTCAGTGCTGGGGGGTGGGGGTGCAAGGGGACATGAGTGGGGGCCTGTTGGCAGGTGCCCCTCAGTGCTGTGGGGTGGGGGTGCAAGGGGACATGAGTGGGGGCCTGATGGCAGGTGCCCTGCACTGCTGGGGGGGGGTGGGGGTGCAATGGGACATGAGTGGGGTCCTGCTGGCAGGTGCCCCTCAGTGCTGGGGGTGCAAGGGGACATGAGTGGGGGCCTGCTGAAAGGTGCCCCTCAGTGCTGGGGGGTGGGGGTGCAATGGGACATGAGTGGGGGCCTGCTGGCAGGTGCCTTGCACTGCTGGGGGGTGGGGGTGCAAGGGGACATGAGTGGGGGCCTGTTGGCAGGTGCCCCTCAGTGCTGGGGGTGGGGGTGCAAGGGGACATGAGTGGGGGCCTGCTGACAGGTGCCCCTCAGTGCTGGGGGGTGGGGGTGCAAGGGGACATGAGTGGGGGCCTGCTGGCAGGTGCCCTGCACTGCTGGGGGGTTGGGGTGCAATGGGACATGAGTGGGGGCCTGCTGGCAGGTGCCCCTCAGTGCTGGGGGGTAGGGGTGCAAGGGGACATGCGTGTTGCTTGCTGGCAGGTGCCCTGCACTGCTGGGGGGTGGGGGTTCAAGGGGACATGAGTGGGGGCCTGCTGGCAGGTGCCCCTCAGTGCTGGGGGGCGGGGGTGCAATGGGACATAAGTGGGGGCCTGCTGGCAGGTGCCCTGCACTGCTGGGGGTGCAAGGGGACATGAGTGGGGGCCTGCTGGCAGGAGCCCCTCAGTGCTGGGGGGTGAGGGTGCAAGGGGACATGAGTGGGGGCCTGCTGGCAGGTGCCATGCACTGCTGGGGGGTGGGGGTGCAAGGGGACATGAGTGGGGGCCTGTTGGCAGGTGCCCCTCAGTGCTAGGGGTGGGTGTGCAAGGGGACATGAGTGGGGGCCTGCTGGCAGGTGCCCCTCAGTGCTGGGGTGTGGGGGTGCAATGGGACTTGAGTGGGGGCCTGCTGGCAGGTGCCCCGCACTGCTGGGGGGTGGGGGTGCAAGGGGACATGAGTGGGGGCCTGTTGGCAGGTGCCCGTCAGTGCTGGGGGGTGGGGGTGCAAGGGGACATGAGTGGGGGCCTGCTGGCAGGTGCCCTGCACTGCTGGGGGTGGGGGTGCAATGGGACAGGAGTGGGGGCCTGCTGGCAGATGCCCTGGACTGCTGGGGTGTGGGGGTGCAAGGGGACATGAGTGGGGGCCTATTGGCAGGTGCCCCTCAGTGCTGGGGGGTGGGTGTGCAAGGGGACATGAGTGGGGGCCTGCTGGCAGGTGCCCTGCACTGCTGGGGGGGGTGTGTGCAAGGGGACATGAGTGGGGGCCTGCTGGCAGGTGCCCCTCAGTGCTGGGGGGTGGGGGCGCAATGGGACATGAGTGGGACATGAGTGGGGGCCTGTTGGCAGGTGCCCCTCAGTGCTGGGGGTGCAATGGGACATGAGTGGGGCCTGCTGGCAGGTGCCCTGCACTGCTGGGGGGTGGGGGTGCAAGGGGACATGAGTGGGGGCCTGCTGGCAGGTGCCCTGCACTGCTGGGGGGTGGGGGTGCAAGGGGACATGAGTGGGACATGTGTGGGGGCCTGCTGGCAGGTGCCCTGCACTGCTGGGAGGTGGGGGTGAAAGGGGAAATGAGTGGGGGCCTGTTGGCAGGTGCCCCTCAGTGCTGGGGGGTGGGGGTGCAAGGGGACATGAGTGGGGGCCTGTTGGTGGGTGCCCCTCAGTGCTAGGGGGTAGGGGTGCAAGGGGACATGTGTGGGGGCCTGCTGGCAGGTGTCCTGCACTGCTGGGGGGTGGGGGTGCAAGGGGACATGAGTGGGACATGAGTGGGGGCCTGTTGGCAGGTGCCCCTCAGTGCTGGGGGTGCAATGGGACATGAGTGGGGGCCTGCTGGCAGGTGCCCTGCACTGCTGGGGGGTGGGGGTGCAAGGGGACATGAGTGGGGGCCTGCTGGCAGGTGCCCTGTACTGCTGGGGGGTGGGGGTGCAAGGGGACATGAGTGGGACATATGTGGGGGCCTGCTGGCAGGTGCCCTGCACTGCTGGGAGGTGGGGGTGAAAGGGGAAATGAGTGGGGGCCTGTTGGCAGGTGCCCCTCAGTGCTGGGGGGTGGGGGTGCAAGGGGACATGAATGGGGGCCTGTTGGTGGGTGCCCCTCAGTGCTGGGGGGTGGGGGCGCAAGGGGACATGTGTGGGGGCCTGCTGGCAGGTGTCCTGCACTGCTGGGGGGTGGGGGTGCAAGGGGACATGAGTGGGACATGTGTGGGGGCCTTCTGGCAGGTGCCCTGCACTGCTGGGAGGTGGGGGTGAAAGGGGAAATGAGTGGGGGCCTGTTGGCAGGTGCCCCTCAGTGCTGGGGGGTGGGGGTGCAAGGGGACATGAGTGGGGGCCTGTTGGCAGGTGCCCCTCAGTGCTGTGGGGTGGGGGTGCAAGGGGACATGAGTGGGGGCCTGCTGGCAGGTGCCCTGCACTGCTGGGGGGGGGGGTGCAATGGGACATGAGTGGGGTCCTGCTGGCAGGTGCCCCTCAGTGCTGGGGGTGCAAGGGGACATGAGTGGGACATGAGTGGGGGCCTGCTGAAAGGTGCCCCTCAGTGCTGGGGGTGCAATGGGACATGAGTGGGGGCCTGCTGGCAGGTGCCTTGCACTGCTGGGGGGTGGGGGTGCAAGGGGACATGAGTGGGGGCCTGTTGGCAGGTGCCCCTCAGTGCTGGGGGTGGGGGTGCAAGGGGACATGAGTGGGGGCCTGCTGACAGGTGCCCCTCAGTGCTGGGGGGTGGGGGTGCAAGGGGACATGAGTGGGGGCCTGCTGGCAGGTGCCCTGCACTGCTGGGGGGTTGGGGTGCAATGGGACATGAGTGGGGGCCTGCTGGCAGGTGCCCCTCAGTGCTGGGGGGTAGGGGTGCAAGGGGACATGCGTGTTGCTTGCTGGCAGGTGCCCTGCACTGCTGGGGGGTGGGGGTTCAAGGGGACATGAGTGGGGGCCTGCTGGCAGGTGCCCCTCAGTGCTGGGGGGCGGGGGTGCAATGGGACATAAGTGGGGGCCTGCTGGCAGGTGCCCTGCACTGCTGGGGGTGCAAGGGGACATGAGTGGGGGCCTGCTGGCAGGAGCCCCTCAGTGCTGGGGGGTGAGGGTGCAAGGGGACATGAGTGGGGGCCTGCTGGCAGGTGCCATGCACTGCTGGGGGGTGGGGGTGCAAGGGGACATGAGTGGGGGCCTGTTGGCAGGTGCCCCTCAGTGCTAGGGGTGGGTGTGCAAGGGGACATGAGTGGGGGCCTGCTGGCAGGTGCCCCTCAGTGCTGGGGTGTGGGGGTGCAATGGGACTTGAGTGGGGGCCTGCTGGCAGGTGCCCCGCACTGCTGGGGGGTGGGGGTGCAAGGGGACATGAGTGGGGGCCTGTTGGCAGGTGCCCGTCAGTGCTGGGGGGTGGGGGTGCAAGGGGACATGAGTGGGGGCCTGCTGGCAGGTGCCCTGCACTGCTGGGGGTGGGGGTGCAATGGGACAGGAGTGGGGGCCTGCTGGCAGATGCCCTGGACTGCTGGGGCGTGGGGGTGCAAGGGGACATGAGTGGGGGCCTATTGGCAGGTGCCCCTCAGTGCTGGGGGGTGGGTGTGCAAGGGGACATGAGTGGGGGCCTGCTGGCAGGTGCCCCTCAGTGCTGGGGGTGGGGATGCAAGGGGACATGAGTGGGGGCCTGCAGGCAGGTGCCCTGCACTGCTGGGGGGTTGGGGTGCAAGGGGACATGAGTGGGACATGTGTGGGGGCCTGCTGGCAGGTGCCCTGCACTGCTGGGGGGTTAGGGTGCAAGGGGAAATGAGTAGGGGCCTGTTGGCAGGTGCCCCTCAGTGCTGGGGGGTGGGGGTGCAAGTGGACATGAGTGGGGGCCTGCAGGCAGGTGCACTGCACTGCTGGGGGGTAGGGGTGTAAGGGGACATGCGTGGGGGCCTGCTGGCAGGTGCCCTGCACTGCTGGGGGTGCAATGGGACATGAGTGGGGGCCTGCTGGCAGGTGCCCCTCAGTGCTGGGGGGTGGGGGTGCAAGGGGACATGAGTGGGGGCCTGCTGGCAGGTGCCCTGCACTGCTGGGGGAGTGGGGGTGCAAGGGGACATGAGTGGGACATGAGTGGGGGCCTGCTGGCAGGTGCCCTGCACTGCTGGGGGGTGTGGGTACAAGAGGACATGAGTGGGGGCCTGTTGGCAGGTGCCCCTCAGTGCTGGGGCGTGGGTGTGCAAGGGGACATGAGTGGGGTCCTGCTGGCAGGTGCCCCTCAGTGCTGGGGGGTGGGGGTGCAATGGGACATGAGTGGGGGCCTGCTGGCAGGTGCCCTGCACTGCTGGGGGGGTGGGGGTGCAAGGGGACATGAGTGGGGGCCTGTTGGCAGATGCCCCTCAGTGCTGGGGGGTGGGGTGCAAGGGGACATGAGTGGGGGCCTGCTGGCAGGTGCCCCTCAGTGCTGGCGGGTAGGGGTGCAAGGGGACATGAGTGGGGGCCTGCTGGCAGGTGCCCTGCACTGCTGGGGGGTGGGGGTGCAAGGGGACATGAGTGGGACATGAGTGGGGGCCTGCTGGCAGGTGCCCCTCAGTGCTGGGGGGTGGGGGTGCAAGGGGACATGAGTGGGGGCCTGCTGGCAGGTGCGCCTCAGTGCTGGGGGTGGGGGTGCAAGGGGACATGAGTGGGGGCCTGCTGGCAGGAGCCCTGCACTGCTGGGGGGTGGGGGTGCAAGGGGAAATGAGTGGGGGGCTGTTGGCAGGTTCCCCTCAGAGCTGGGGGTGGGGGAGCAAGGGGACATGAGTGGGGGCCTGTTGGCAGGTGCCCCTCAGTGCTGGGGGTGGGTGTGCAAGGGGACATGAGTGGGGGCCTGCTGGCAGGTGCCCCTCAGTGCTGGGGGGTGGGGGTGCAATGGGACATGAGTGGGACATGAGTGGGGGCCTGTTGGCAGGTGCCCCTCAGTGCTGGGGGGTGGGGGTGCAATGGGACATGAGTGGGGGCCTGTTGGCAGGTGCCCTGCACTGCTGGGGGATGGGGGTGCGAGGGGACATGAGTGGGGGCCTGCTGGCAGGTGCCCTGCACTGCTGGGGGGTGGGGGTGCAAGGGGACATGAGTGGGACATGTGTGGGGGCCTGCTGGCAGGTGTCCTGCACTGCTGGGAGGTGGGGTTGAAAGGGGAAATGAGTGGGGGCCTGTTGGCAGGTGCCCCTCAGTGCTGGGGGGTGGGGGTGCAAGGGAACATGAGTGGGGGCCTGTTGGCAGGTGCCCCTCAGTGCTGGGGGGTGGGGGTGCACGGGGACATGAGTGGGGGCCTGCTGGCAGGTGCCCTGCACTGCTGGGGGGGGGGGTGGGGTGCAATGGGACATGAGTGGGGGCCTGCTGGCAGGTGCCCCTCAGTGCTGGGGGGTGGGGTGCAAGGGGACATGAGTGGGACATGAGTGGGGGCCTGCTGGCAGGTGCCCCTCAGTGCTGGGGGGTGGGGGTGCAATGGGACATGAGTGGGGGCCTGCTGGCAGGTGCCCTGTACTGCTGGGGGGTGGGGGTGCAAGGGGACATGAGTGGGGGCCTGTTGGCAGGTGCCCCTCAGTGCTGGGGGGGTGGGGGTGCAAGGGGAGATGAGTGGGGGCCTGCTGACAGATGCCCCTCAGTGCTGGGGGGTGGGGGTGCAAGGGGACATGAGTGGGGGCCTGCTGACAGGTGCCCTGCACTGCTGGGGGGTGGGGGTGCAATGGGACATGAGTGGGGGCCTGTTGGCAGGTGCCCCTCAGTGCTAGGGGTGGGTGTGCAAGGGGACATGAGTGGGGGCCTGCTGGCAGGTGCCCCTCAGTGCTGGGGTGTGGGGGTGCAATGGGACTTGAGTGGGGGCCTGCTGGCAGGAGCCCCCCAGTGCTGGGGGGTGGGGGTGCAAGGGGACATGAGTGGGGGCCTGCTGGCAGGTGCCCCACACTGCTGGGGGGTGGGGGTGCAATGGGACATGAGTGGGACATCAGTGGGGGCCTGCTGGCAGGTGCCCTGCACTGCTGGGGGGTGGGGGTGTAATGGGACAGGAGTGGGGGCCTGCTGGCAGATGCCCTGGACTGCTGGGGCATGGGGGTGCAAGGGGACATGAGTGGGGGCCTATTGGCAGGTGCCCCTCAGTGCTGGGGCGTGGGTGTGCAAGGGGACATGAGTGGGGGCCTGCTGGCAGGTGCCCCTCAGTGCTGGGGGGTGGGGATGCAAGGGGACATGAGTGGGGGCCTGCAGGCAGGTGCCCTGCACTGCTGGGGGGTTGGGGTGCAAGGGGACATGAGTGGGACATGTGTGGGGGCCTGCTGGCAGGTGCCCTGCACTGCTGAGGGGTGGGGGTGCAAGGGGAAATGAGTGGGGGCCTGTTGGCAGGTGCCCCTCAGTGCTGGGGGATGGGTGTGCAAGGGGACATGCGTGGGGACCTGCTGGCAGGTGCCCTGCACTGCTGGGGGTGGGTTTGCAAGGGGACATGAGTGGGGGCATGATGGCAGGTGCCCCTCAGTGCTGGGGGCGTGGGGGTGCAAGGGGACATGAGTGGGGGCATGCTGGCAGGTGCCCTGCACTGCTGGGGGGGTGGGGGTGCAAGTGGACATGAGTGGGACATGAGTGGGGGCCTGCTGGCAAGTGCCCCTCAGTGCTGGGGGTGCAATGGGACATGCGTGGGGGCCTGCCGGCAGGTGCCCTGCACTGCTGGGGGTGGGGGTGCAAGGGGACATGAGTGGGGGCCTGTTGGCAGGTGCCCCTCAGTGCTGGGGGGTGGGGGTGCAAGGGGACATGCGTGGGGACCTGCTGGCAGGTGCCCTGCACTGCTGGGGGTGGGGGTGCAAGGGGACATGAGTGGGACATGAGTGGGGGCCTGCTGGCAGATGCCCCTCAGTGCTGGGGGTGGGGGTGCAATGGGACATGAGTGGGGGCCTGCTGGCAGGTGCCCTGCACTGCTGGGGTGGGGGTGCAAGGGGACATGAGTGGGACATGAGTGGGGGCCTGCTGGCAGGTGCCCCTCAGTGCTGGGGGGTGGGGGTGCAAGGGGACATGAGTGGGGGCCTGCTGGGAGGTGCCCTGCACTGCTGGGGGTGGGTGTGCAAGGGGACATGAGTGGGGGCCTGCTGGCAGGTTCCCCTCAGTGCTGGGGTGTGGGGGTGCAATGGGACATGAGTGGGACATGAGTGGAGGCCTGTTGGCAGGTGCCCCTCAGTGCTGGGGGTGGGGGTGCAATGGGACATGAGTGGGGGCCTGCTGGCAGGTGCCCTGCACTGCAGGGGGTGGGGGTGCAAGGGGACATGAGTGGGGGCCTGCTGGCAGGTGCCCTGCACTGCTGGGGGGTGGGGGTGCAAAGGGACATGAGTGGGGGCCTGCTGGCAGGTGCCCTGCACTGCTGGGGGGTGGGGGTGCAAGGGGACATGAGTGGGACATGTGTGGGGCCTGCTGGCAGGTGCCCTGCACTGCTGGGAGGTGGGGGTGAAAGGGGAAATGAGTTGGGGCCTGTTGGCAGGTGCCCCTCAGTGCTGGGGGGTGGGGGTGCAAGGGGACATGAGTGGGGGCCTGTTGGCAGGTGCCCCTCAGTGCTGGGGGGTGGGGGTGCAAGGGGACATGTGTGGGGGCCTGCTGGCAGGTGTCCTGCACTGCTGGGGTGTGGGGGTGCAAGGGGACATGAGTCGGACATGTGTGGGAGCCTGCTGGCAGGTGCCCTGCACTGCTGGGAGGTGGGGGTGAAAGGGGAAATGAGTGGGGGCCTGTTGGCAGGTGCCCCTCAGTGCTGGGGGGTGGGGGTGCAAGGGGACATGAGTGGGGGCCTGTTGGCAGGTGCCCCTCAGTGCTGGGGGGTGGGGGTGCAAGGGGACATGAGTGGGGGCCTGCTGGCAGGTGCCCTGCACTGCTGGGGGGGGTGCAATGGGACATGAGTGGGGTCCTGCTGGCAGGTGCCCCTCAGTGCTGGGGGGTGGGGGTGCAAGGGGACATGAGTGGGACATGAGTGGGAGTGCGGGCCTGCTGAAAGGTGCCCCTCAGTGCTGGGGGGTGGGGGTGCAATGGGACATGAGTGGGGGCCTGCTGGCAGGTGCCTTGCACTGCTGGGGGGTTGGGGTGCAAGGGGACATGAGTGAGGGCCTGTTGGCAGGTGCCCCTCAGTGCTGGGGATGGGGGTGCAAGGGGACATGAGTGGGGGCCTGCTGACAAGTGCCCCTCAGTGCCGGGGGGTGGGGGTGCAAGGGGACATGAATGGGGGCCTGCTGGCAGGTGCCCTGCACTGCTGGGGGGTGGGGGTGCAATGGGACATGAGTGGGGGCCTGCTGGCAGGTGCCCCTCAGTGCTGGGGGGTAGGGGCGCAAGGGGACATGCGTGTTGCTTGCTGGCAGGTGCCCTGCACTGCTGGGGGGTGGGGGTGCAAGGGGACATGAGTGGGGGCCTGCTGGCAGGTGCCCCTCAGTGCTGGGGGGTGGGGGTGCAATGGGACATAAGTGGGGGCCTGCTGGCAGGTGCCCTGCACTGCTGGGGGTGCAAGGGGACATGAGTGGGGGCCTGCTGGCAGGTGCCCCTCAGTGCTGGGGGGTGGGGGTTCAAGGGGACATGAGTGGGGGCCTGCTGGCAGGTGCCCTGCACTGCTGGGGGTGGGGGTGCAATGGGACAGGAGTGGGGGCCTGCTGGCAGATGCCCTGGACTGCTGGGGCGTGGGTGTGCAAGGGGGCATGAGTGGGGGCCTATTGACAGGTGCCCCTCAGTGCTGGGGGGTGGGTGTGCAAGGGGACATGAGTGGGGGCCTGCTGGCAGGTGCCCCTCAGTGCTGGTGGGTGGGGATGCAAGGGGACATGAGTGGGGGCCTGCAGGCAGGTGCCCTGCACTGCTGGGGGGTTGGGGTGCAAGGGGACATGAGTGGGACATGTGTGGGGGCCTGCTGGCAGGTGCCCCTCAGTGCTGGGGGGTGGGGGTGCAAGGGGACATGAGTGGGGGCCTGCAGGCAGGTGCCCTGCACTGCTGGGGGTGCAATGGGACATGAGTGGGGGCCTGCTGGCAGGTGCCCCTCAGTGCTGGGGGGTGGGGGTGCAAGGGGACATGAGTGGGGGCCTGCTGGCAGGTGCCCTGCACTGCTGGGGGGGTGGGGGTGCAAGGGGACATGAGTGGGACATGAGTGGGGGCCTGCTGGCAGGTGCCCCTCAGTGCTGGGGGTGCAATGGGACATGAGTGGGGGCCTGCTGGCAGGTGCCCCACAGTGCTTGGGGGTGGGGGTGCAAGGGGACATGAGTGGGGGCCTGCTGGCAGGTGCCCTGCACTGCTGGGGGGTGGGGGTACAAGAGGACATGAGTGGGGGCCTGTTGGCAGGTGCCCTTCAGTGCTGGGGCGTGGGTGTGCAAGGGGACATGAGTGGGGTCCTGCTGGCAGGTGCCCCTCAGTGCTGGGGGTGGGGGTGCAATGGGACATGAGTGGGGGCCTGCTGGCAGGTGCCCTGCACTGCTGGGGGGTGGGGGTGCAAGGGGACATGAGTGGGGGCCTGTTGGCAGATGCCCCTCAGTGCTGGGGGGTGGGGTGCAAGGGGACATGAGTGGGGGCCTGCTGGCAGGTGCCCCTCAGTGCTGGCGGGTAGGGGTGCAAGGGGACATGAGTGGGGGCCTGCTGGCAGGTGCCCTGCACTGCTGGGGGGTGGGGGTGCAAGGGGACATGAGTGGGACATGAGTGGGGGCCTGCTGGCAGGTGCCCCTCAGTGCTGGGGGGTGGGGGTGCAAGGGGACATGAGTGGGTGCCTGCTGGCAGGTGCGCCTCAGTGCTGGGGGTGGGGGTGCAAGGGGACATGAGTGGGGGCCTGCTGGCAGGAGCCCTGCACTGCTGGGGGGTGGGGGTGCAAGGGGAAATGAGTGGGGGGCTGTTGGCAGGTTCCCCTCAGAGCTGGGGGGTGGGGGAGCAAGGGGACATGAGTGGGGGCCTGTTGGCAGGTGCCCCTCAGTGCTGGGGGTGGGTGTGCAAGGGGACATGAGTGGGGGCCTGCTGGCAGGTGCCCCTCAGTGCTGGGGGGTGGGGGTGCAATGGGACATGAGTGGGGGCCTGTTGGCAGGTGCCCCTCAGTGCTGGGGGGTGGGGGTGCAATGGGACATGAGTGGGGGCCTGTTGGCAGGTGCCCTGCACTGCTGGGGGGTGGGGGTGCACGGGGACATGAGTGGGGGCCTGCTGGCAGGTGCCCTGCACTGCTGGGGGGTGGGGGTGCAAGGGGACATGAGTGGGACATGTGTGGGGGCCTGCTGGCAGGTGTCCTGCACTGCTGGGAGGTGGGGTTGAAAGGGGAAATGAGTGGGGGCCTGTTGGCAGGTGCCCCTCAGTGCTGGGGGGTGGGGGTACACGGGAACATGAGTGGGGGCCTGCTGGCAGGTGCCCTGCACTGCTGGGGGGGGGGGGTGCAATGGGACATGAGTGGGGGCCTGCTGGCAGGTGCCCTCAGTGCTGGGGGTGGGGGTGCAAGGGGACATGAGTGGGACATGAGTGGGGGCCTGCTGGCAGGTGCCCCTCAGTGCTGGGGGCTGGGGGTGCAATGGGACATGAGTGGGGGCCTGCTGGCAGGTGCCCTGTACTGCTGGGGGGTGGGGGTGCAAGGGGACATGAGTGGGGGCCTGTTGGCAGGTGCCCCTCAGTGCTGGGGGGTGGGTGTGCAAGGGGACATGAGTGGGGGCCTGCTGACAGATGCCCCTCAGTGCTGGGGGGTGGGGGTGCAAGGGGACTTGAGTGGGGGCCTGCTGGCAGGTGCCCTGCACTGCTGGGGGGTGGGGGTGCAAGGGGACATGAGTGGGGGCCTGCTGGCAGGTGCCCCTCAGTGCTGCGGGGTGGGGGTACAATGGGACATGAGTGGGGGCCTGCTGGCAGGTGCCTGGTGGGGGTGCAAGGGGACATGAGTGGGGGCCTGTTGGCAGGTGCCCCTCAGTGCTGGGGTGTGGGGGTGCAATGGGACTTGAGTGGGGGCCTGCTGGCAGGTGCCACACACTGCTGGGGGGTGGGGGTGCAATGGGACATGAGTGGGACATCAGTGGGGGCCTGCTGGCAGGTGCCCTGCACTGCTGGGGGGTGGGGGTGTAATGGGACAGGAGTGGGGGCCTGCTGGCAGATGCCCTGGACTGCTGGGGCATGGGGGTGCAAGGGGACATGAGTGGGGGCCTATTGGCAGGTGCCCCTGAGTGCTGGGGGGTGCGTGTGCAAGGGGACATGAGTGGGGGCCTGCTGGCAGGTGCCCCTGAGTGCTGGGGGGTGGGGATGCAAGGGGACATGAGTGGGGGCCTGCAGGCAGGTGCCCTGCACTGCTGGGGGGTTGGGGTGCAAGGGGACATGAGTGGGACATGTGTGGGGGCCTGCTGGCAGGTGCCCTGCACTGCTGAGGGGTGGGGGTGCAAGGGGAAATGAGTGGGGGCCTGTTGGCAGGTGCCCCTCAGTGCTGGGGGGTGGGTGTGCAAGGGGACATGCGTGGGGACCTGCTGGCAGGTGCCCTGCACTGCTGGGGGTGGGGGTGCAAGGGGACATGAGTGGGGGCCTGATGGCAGGTGCCCCTCAGTGCTGGGGGGGTGGGGGTGCAAGGGGACATGAGTGGGGGCATGCTGGCAGGTGCCCTGCACTGCTGGGGGGTGGGGGTGCAAGGGGACATGAGTGGGACATGAGTGGGGGCCTGCTGGCAAGTGCCCCTCAGTGCTGGGGGTGCAATGGGACATGCGTGGGGGCCTGCTGGCAGGTGCCCTGCACTGCTGGGGGTGGGGGTGCAAGGGGACATGCGTGGGGACCTGCTGGCAGGTGCCCTGCACTGCTGGGGGTGGGGGTGCAAGGGGACATGAGTGGGGGCCTGATGGCAGGTGCCCCTCAGTGCTGGGGGGGTGGGGGTGCAAGGGGACATGAGTGGGGGCCTGCTGACAGATGCCCCTCAGTGCTGGGGGGTGGGGGTGCAAGGGGACTTGAGTGGGGGCCTGCTGGCAGGTGCCCTGCACTGCTGGGGGGTGGGGGTGCAAGGGGACATGAGTGGGGGCCTGCTGGCAGGTGCCCCTCAGTGCTGCGGGGTGGGGGTACAATGGGACATGAGTGGGGGCCTGCTGGCAGGTGCCTGGTGGGGGTGCAAGGGGACATGAGTGGGGGCCTGTTGGCAGGTGCCCCTCAGTGCTAGGGGTGGGTGTGCAAGGGGACATGAGTGGGGGCCTGCTGGCAGGTGACCCTCAGTGCTGGGGTGTGGGGGTGCAATGGGACTTGAGTGGGGGCCTGCTGGCAGGAGCCCCTCAGTGCTGGGGGGTGGGGGTGCAAGGGGACATGAGTGGGGGCCTGCTGGCAGGTGCCCCACACTGCTGGGGGGTGGGGGTGCAATGGGACATGAGTGGGACATCAGTGGGGGCCTGCTGGCAGGTACCCTGCACTGCTGGGGGGTGGGGGTGTAATGGGACAGGAGTGGGGGCCTGCTGGCAGATGCCCTGGACTGCTGGGGCATGGGGGAGCAAGGGGACATGAGTGGGGGCCTATTGGCAGGTGCCCCTCAGTGCTGGGGGGTGGGTGTGCAAGGGGACATGAGTGGAGGCCTGCTGGCAGGTGCCCCTCAGTGCTGGGGGGTGGGGATGCAAGGGGACATGAGTGGGGGACTGCAGGCAGGTGCCCTGCACTGCTGGGGGGTTGGGGTGCAAGGGGACATAAGTGGGACATGTGTGGGGGCCTGCTGGCAGGTGCCCTGCACTGCTGAGGGGTGGGGGTGCAAGGGGGAATGAGTGGGGGCCTGTTGGCAGGTGCCCCTCAGTGCTGGGGATGGGTGTGCAAGGGGACATGCGTGGGGACCTGCTGGCAGGTGCCCTGCACTGCTGGGGGTGGGTTTGCAAGGGGACATGAGTGGGGGCATGATGGCAAGTGCCCCTCAGTGCTGGGGGTGCAATGGGACATGCGTGGGGGCCTGCCGGCAGGTGCCCTGCACTGCTGGGGGTGGGGGTGCAAGGGGACATGAGTGGGGGCCTGTTGGAAGGTGCCCCTCAGTGCTGGGGGGTGGGGGTGCAAGGGGACATGCGTGGGGACCTGCTGGCAGGTGCCCTGCACTGCTGGGGTTGGGGGTGCAAGGGGACATGAGTGGGACATGAGTGGGGGCCTGCTGGCAGATGCCCCTCAGTGCTGGGGGTGGGGGTGCAATGGGACATGAGTGGGGGCCTGCTGGCAGGTGCCCTGCACTGCTGGGGGGTGGGGGTGCAAGGGGACATGAGTGGGACATGAGTGGGGGCCTGCTGGCAGGTGCCCCTCAGTGCTGGGGGGTGGGGGTGCAAGGGGACATGAGTGGGGGCCTGCTGGGAGGTGCCCTGCACTGCTGGGGGGTGGGTGTGCAAGGGGACATGAGTGGGGGCCTGCTGGCAGGTTCCCCTCAGTGCTGGGGGGTGGGGGTGCAATGGGACATGAGTGGGACATGAGTGGGGGCCTGTTGGCAGGTGCCCCTCAGTGCTGGGGGTGGGGGTGCAATGGGACATGAGTGGGGGCCTGCTGGCAGGTGCCCTGCACTTCAGGGGGTGGGGGTGCAAGGGGACATGAGTGGGGGCCTGCTGGCAGGTGCCCTGCACTGCTGGGGGGTGGGGGTGCAAAGGGACATGAGTGGGGGCCTGCTGGCAGGTGCCCTGCACTGCTGGGGGGTGGGGGTGCAAGGGGACATGAGTGGGACATGTGTGGGGGCCTGCTGGCAGGTGCCCTGCACTGCTGGGAGGTGGGGGTGAAAGGGGAAATGAGTTGGGGCCTGTTGGCAGGTGCCCCTCAGTGCTGGGGGGTGGGGGTGCAAGGGGACATGAGTGGGGGCCTGTTGGCAGGTGCCCCTCAGTGCTGGGGGGTGGGGGTGCAAGGGGACATGTGTGGGGGCCTGCTGGCAGGTGTCCTGCACTGCTGGGGTGTGGGGGTGCAAGGGGACATGAGTCGGACATGTGTGGGAGCCTGCTGGCAGGTGCCCTGCACTGCTGGGAGGTGGGGGTGAAAGGGGAAATGAGTGGGGGCCTGTTGGCAGGTGCCCCTCAGTGCTGGGGGGTGGGGGTGCAAGGGGACATGAGTGGGGGCCTGTTGGCAGGTGCCCCTCAGTGCTGGGGGGTGGGGGTGCAAGGGGACATGAGTGGGGGCCTGCTGGCAGGTGCCCTGCACTGCTGGGGGGGGTGCAATGGGACATGAGTGGGGTCCTGCTGGCAGGTGCCCCTCAGTGCTGGGGGGTGGGGGTGCAAGGGGACATGAGTGGGACATGAGTGGGAGTGGGGGCCTGCTGAAAGGTGCCCCTCAGTGCTGGGGGGTGGGGGTGCAATGGGACATGAGTGGGGGCCTGCTGGCAGGTGCCTTGCACTGCTGGGGGGTGGGGGTGCAAGGGGACATGAGTGAGGGCCTGTTGGCAGGTGCCCCTCAGTGCTGGGGGTGGGGGTGCAAGGGGACATGAGTGGGGGCCTGCTGACAAGTGCCCCTCAGTGCTGGGGGGTGGGGGTGCAAGGGGACATGAATGGGGGCCTGCTGGCAGGTGCCCTGCACTGCTGGGGGGTGGGGGTGCAATGGGACATGAGTGGGGGCCTGCTGGCAGGTGCCCCTCAGTGCTGGGGGGTAGGGGCGCAAGGGGACATGCTTGTTGCTTGCTGGCAGGTGCCCTGCACTGCTGGGGGGTGGGGGTGCAAGGGGACATGAGTGGGGGCCTGCTGGCAGGTGCCCCTCAGTGCTGGGGGGTGGGGGTGCAATGGGACATAAGTGGGGGCCTGCTGGCAGGTGCCCTGCACTGCTGGGGGTGCAAGGGGACATGAGTGGGGGCCTGCTGGCAGGTGCCCCTCAGTGCTGGGGGGTGGGGGTGCAAGGGGACATGAGTGGGGACCTGCTAGCAGGTGCCCTGCACTGCTGGGGGTGGGGGTGCAATGGGACAGGAGTGGGGGCCTGCTGGCAGATGCCCTGGACTGCTGGGGCGTGGGTGTGCAAGGGGACATGAGTGGGGGCCTATTGACAGGTGCCCCTCAGTGCTGGGGGGTGGGTGTGCAAGGGGACATGAGTGGGGGCCTGCTGGCAGGTGCCCCTCAGTGCTGGGGGGTGGGGATGCAAGGGGACATGAGTGGGGGCCTACAGGCAGGTGCCCTGCACTGCTGGGGGGTTGGGGTGCAAGGGGACATGAGTGGGACATGTGTGGGGGCCTGCTGGCAGGTGCCCCTCAGTGCTGGGGGGTGGGGGTGCAAGGGGACATGAGTGGGGGCCTGCAGGCAGGTGCCCTGCACTGCTGGGGGTGCAATGGGACATGAGTGGGGGCCTGCTGGCAGGTGCCCCTCAGTGCTGGGGGGTGGAGGTGCAAGGGGACATGAGTGGGGGCCTGCTGGCAGGTGCCCTGCACTGCTGGGGGGGTGGGGGTGCAAGGGGACATGAGTGGGACATGAGTGGGGGCCTGCTGGCAGGTGCCCCTCAGTGCTGGGGGTGCAATGGGACATGAGTGGGGGTCTGCTGGCAGGTGCCCCACAGTGCTGGGGGGGTGGGTGTGCAAGGGGACATGAATGGGGGCCTGCTGGCAGGTGCCCCTCAGTGCTTGGGGGTGGGGGTGCAAGGGGACAGGAGTGGGGGCCTGCTGGCAGGTGCCCTGCACTGCTGGGGGGTGGGGGTACAAGAGGACATGAGTGGGGGCCTGTTGGCAGGTGCCCCTCAGTGCTGGGGCGTGGGTGTGCAAGGGGACATGAGTGGGGTCCTGCTGGCAGGTGCCCCTCAGTGCTGGGGGTGGGGGTGCAATGGGACATGAGTGGGGGCCTGCTGGCAGGTGCCCTGCACTGCTGGGGGGTGGGGGTGCAAGGGGACATGAGTGGGGGCCTGTTAGCAGATGCCCCTCAGTGCTGGGGGGTGGGGTGCAAGGGGACATGAGTGGGGGCCTGCTGGCAGGTGCCCCTCAGTGCTGGCGGGTAGGGGTGCAAGGGGACATGAGTGGGGGCCTGCTGGCAGGTGCCCTGCACTGCTGGGGGGTGGGGGTGCAAGGGGACATGAGTGGGACATGAGTGGGGGCCTGCTGGCAGGTGCCCCTCAGTGCTGGGGGTGGGGGTGCAAGGGGACATGAGTGGGGGCCTGCTGGCAGGTGCGCCTCAGTGCTGGGGGTGGGGGTGCAAGGGGACATGAGTGGGGGCCTGCTGGCAGGAGCCCTGCACTGCTGGGGGGTGGGGGTGCAAGGGGAAATGAGTGGGGGGCTGTTGGCAGGTTCCCCTCAGAGCTGGGGGGTGGGGGAGCAAGGGGACATGAGTGGGGGCCTGTTGGCAGGTGCCCCTCAGTGCTGGGGGTGGGTGTGCAAGGGGACATGAGTGGGGGTCTGCTGGCAGGTGCCCCTCAGTGCTGGGGGGTGGGGGTGCAATGGGACATGAGTGGGACATGAGTGGGGGCCTGTTGGCAGGTGCCCCTCAGTGCTGGGGGGTGGGGGTGCAATGGGACATGAGTGGGGGCCTGTTGGCAGGTGCCCTGCACTGCTGGGGGGTGGGGGTGCACGGGGACATGAGTGGGGGCCTGCTGGCAGGTGCCCTGCACTGCTGGGGGGTGGGGGTGCAAGGGGACATGAGTGGGACATGTGTGGGGGCCTGCTGGCAGGTGTCCTGCACTGCTGGGAGGTGGGGTTGAAAGGGGAAATGAGTGGGGCCCTGTTGGCCGGTGCCCCTCAGTGCTGGGGGGTGGGGGTGCAAGGGAACATGAGTCGGGGCCTGTTGGCAGGTGCCCCTCAGTGCTGGGGGGTGGGGGTGCATGGGAACATGAGTGGGGGCCTGCTGGCAGGTGCCCTGCACTGCTGGGGGGGGTGGGGGTGCAATGGGACATGAGTGGGGGCCTGCTGGCAGGTGCCCCTCAGTGCTGGGGGTGGGGGTGCAAGGGGACATGAGTGGGACATGAGTGGGGGCCTGCTGGCAGGTGCCCCTCAGTGCTGGGGGGTGGTGGTGCAATGGGACATGAGTGGGGGCCTGCTGGCAGGTGCCCTGTACTGCTGGGGGGTGGGGGTGCAAGGGGACATGAGTGGGGGCCTGTTGGCAGGTACCCCTCAGTGCTGGGGGGTGGGGGTGCAAGGGGACATGAGTGGGGGCCTGCTGACAGATGCCCCTCAGTGCTGGGGGGTGGGGGTGCAAGGGGACTTGAGTGGGGGCCTGCTGGCAGGTGCCCTGCACTGCTGGGGGGTGGGGGTGCAAGGGGACATGAGTGGGGGCCTGCTGGCAGGTGCCCCTCAGTGCTGCGGGGTGGGGGTACAATGGGACATGAGTGGGGGCCTGCTGGCAGGTGCCTGGTGGGGGTGCAAGGGGACATGAGTGGGGGCCTGTTGGCAGGTGCCCCTCAGTGCTAGGGGTGGGTGTGCAAGGGGACATGAGTGGGGGCCTGCTGGCAGGTGCCCCTCAGTGCTGGGGTGTGGGGGTGCAATGGGACTTGAGTGGGGGCCTGCTGGCAGGAGCCCCTCAGTGCTGGGGGGTGGGGGTGCAAGGGGACATGAGTGGGGGCCTGCTGGCAGGTGCCACACACTGCTGGGGGGTGGGGGTGCAATGGGACATGAGTGGGACATCAGTGGGGGCCTGCTGGCAGGTGCCCTGCACTGCTGGGGGGTGGGGGTGTAATGGGACAGGAGTGGGGGCCTGCTGGCAGATGCCCTGGACTGCTGGGGCATGGGGGTGCAAGGGGACATGAGTGGGGGCCTATTGGCAGGTGCCCCTCAGTGCTGGGGGGTGCGTGTGCAAGGGGACATGAGTGGGGGCCTGCTGGCAGGTGCCCCTGAGTGCTGGGGGGTGGGGATGCAAGGGGACATGAGTGGGGGCCTGCAGGCAGGTGCCCTGCACTGCTGGGGGGTTGGGGTGCAAGGGGACATGAGTGGGACATGTGTGGGGGCCTGCTGGCAGGTGCCCTGCACTGCTGAGGGGTGGGGGTGCAAGGGGAAATGAGTGGGGGCCTGTTGGCAGGTGCCCCTCAGTGCTGGGGGGTGGGTGTGCAAGGGGACATGCGTGGGGACCTGCTGGCAGGTGCCCTGCACTGCTGGGGGTGGGGGTGCAAGGGGACATGAGTGGGGGCCTGATGGCAGGTGCCCCTCAGTGCTGGGGGGGGTGGGGGTGCAAGGGGACATGAGTGGGGGCATGCTGGCAGGTGCCCTGCACTGCTGGGGGGTGGGGGTGCAAGGGGACATGAGTGGGACATGAGTGGGGGCCTGCTGGCAAGTGCCCCTCAGTGCTGGGGGTGCAATGGGACATGCGTGGGGGCCTGGTGGCAGGTGCCCTGCACTGCTGGGGGTGGGGGTGCAAGGGGACATGCGTGGGGACCTGCTGGCAGGTGCCCTGCACTGCTGGGGGTGGGGGTGCAAGGGGACATGAGTGGGGGCCTGATGGCAGGTGCCCCTCAGTGCTGGGGGGGTGGGGGTGCAAGGGGACATGAGTGGGGGCCTGCTGACAGATGCCCCTCAGTGCTGGGGGGTGGGGGTGCAAGGGGACTTGAGTGGGGGCCTGCTGGCAGGTGCCCTGCACTGCTGGGGGGTGGGGGTGCAAGAGGACATGAGTGGGGGCCTGCTGGCAGGTGCCCCTCAGTGCTGCGGGGTGGGGGTACAATGGGACATGAGTGGGGGCCTGCTGGCAGGTGCCTGGTGGGGGTGCAAGGGGACATGAGTGGGGGCCTGTTGGCAGGTGCCCCTCAGTGCTAGGGGTGGGTGTGCAAGGGGACATGAGTGGGGGCCTGCTGGCAGGTGCCCCTCAGTGCTGGGGTGTGGGGGTGCAATGGGACTTGAGTGGGGGCCTGCTGGCAGGAGCCCCTCAGTGCTGGGGGGTGGGGGTGCAAGGGGACATGAGTGGGGGCCTGCTGGCAGGTGCCCCACACTGCTGGGGGGTGGGGGTGCAATGGGACATGAGTGGGACATCAGTGGGGGCCTGCTGGCAGGTGCCCTGCACTGCTGGGGGGTGGGGGTGTAATGGGACAGGAGTGGGGGCCTGCTGGCAGATGCCCTGGACTGCTGGGGCATGGGGGTGCAAGGGGACATGAGTGGGGGCCTATTGGCAGGTGCCCCTCAGTGCTGGGGGGTGCGTGTGCAAGGGGACATGAGTGGGGGCCTGCTGGCAGGTGCCCCTGAGTGCTGGGGGATGGGGATGCAAGGGGACATGAGTGGGGGCCTGCAGGCAGGTGCCCTGCACTGCTGGGGGGTTGGGGTGCAAGGGGACATGAGTGGGACATGTGTGGGGGCCTGCTGGCAGGTGCCCTGCACTGCTGAGGGGTGGGGGTGCAAGGGGAAATGAGTGGGGGCCTGTTGGCAGGTGCCCCTCAGTGCTGGGGGTGGGTGTGCAAGGGGACATGCGTGGGGACCTGCTGGCAGGTGCCCTGCACTGCTGGGGGTGGGGGTGCAAGGGGACATGAGTGGGGGCCTGATGGCAGGTGCCCCTCAGTGCTGGGGGGGTGGGGGTGCAAGGGGACATGAGTGGGGGCATGCTGGCAGGTGCCCTGCACTGCTGGGGGGTGGGGGTGCAAGGGGACATGAGTGGGACATGAGTGGGGGCCTGCTGGCAAGTGCCCCTCAGTGCTGGGGGTGCAATGGGACATGCGTGGGGGCCTGCTGGCAGGTGCCCTGCACTGCTGGGGGTGGGGTGCAAGGGGACATGCGTGGGGACCTGCTGGCAGGTGCCCTGCACTGCTGGGGGTGGGGGTGCAAGGGGACATGAGTGGGGGCCTGATGGCAGGTGCCCCTCAGTGCTGGGGGGGTGGGGGTGCAAGGGGACATGAGTGGGGGCCTGCTGGCAAGTGGCCCTCAGTGCTGGGCGTGCAATGGGGCATGCGTGGGGGCCTGCTGGCAGGTGCCCTGCACTGCTGGGGGTTGGGGTGCAAGGGGACATGAGTGGGGGCCTGTTGGCAGGTGCCCCTCAGTGCTGGGTGGGTGGGGGTGCAAGGGGACATGAGTGGGGGCCTGCTGGCAGGTGCCCTGCACTGCTGGGGTGGGGGTGCAATGGGACATGAGTGGAGGCCTGCTGGCAGGTGCCCCTCAGTGCTAGGGGTGGGTGTGCAAGGGGACATGAGTGGGGGCCTGCTGGCAGGTGCCCCTCAGTGCTGGGGTGTGGGGGTGCAATGGGACTTGAGTGGGGGTCTGCTGGCAGGTGCCCTGCACTGCTGGGGGGTGGGGGTGCAAGGGGACATGAGTGGGGGCCTGTTGGCAGGTGCCCCTCAGTGCTAGGGGTGGGTGTGCAAGGGGACATGAGTGGGGGCCTGCTGGCAGGTGCCCCTCAGTGCTGGGGTGTGGGGGTGCAATGGGACTTGAGTGGGGGCCTGCTGGCAGGTGCACCTCAGTGCTGGGGCGTGGGGGTGCAAGGGGACATGAGTGGGGGCCTGCTGGCAGGTGCCCTGCACTGCTGGGGGGTGGGGGTGCAAGGGGACATGAGTGGGACATGAGTGGGGGCCTGCTGACAGGTGCCCCTCAGTGCTGGGGGGTGGGGGTGCAAGGGGACATGAGTGGGGGCCTATTGGCAGGTTCCCCTCAGTGCTGGGGGGTGGGTGTGCAAGGGGACATGAGTGGGGGCCTGCTGGCAGGTGCCCCTCAGTGCTGGGGGATGGGGATGCAAGGGGACATGAGTGGGGGCCTGCAGGCAGGTGCCCTGCACTGCTGGGGGGTTAGGGTGCAAGGGGACATGAGTGGGACATGTGTGGGGGCCTGCTGGCAGGTGCCCTGCACTGCTGAGGGGTGGGGGTGCAAGGGGAAATGAGTGGGGGCCTGTTGGCAGGTGCCCCTCAGTGCTGGGGGGTGGGGGTGCAAGGGGACATGAGTGGGGGCCTGTTGGCAGGTGCCCCTCAGTGCTGGGGGGTGGGGGTGCAAGGGGACATGCGTGGGGACCTGCTGGCAGGTGCCCTGCACTGCTGGGGGTGGGGGTGCAATGGGACATGAGTGGGGGCCTGATGGCAGGTGCCCCTCAGTGCTGGGGGGGTGGGGGTGCAAGGGGACATGAGTGTGGGCATGCTGGCAGGTCCCTGCACTGCTGGGGGGGGTGGGGGTGCAAGGGGACATGAGTGGCACATGAGTGGGGGCCTGCTGGCAAGTGCCCCTCAGTGCTGGGGGTGCAATGGGACATGAGTGGGGGCCTGCTGGCAGGTGCCCTGCACTGCTGGGGGTGGGGGTGCAAGGGGACATGCGTGGGGGCTGTTGGCAGGTGCCCCTCAGTGCTGGGTGGGTGGGGGTGCAAGGGGACATGAGTGGGGGCCTGCTGGCAGGTGCCCCTCAGTGCTGGGGGGTGGGGATGCAAGGGGACTGGAGTTGGTGCCTGCTGGCAGGTGCCCTGCACTGCTGGGGGGTGGGGGTGCAATGGGACATGAGTGGAGGCCTGCTGGCAGGTGCCCTTCAGTGCTGGGGGGTGGGGGTGCAAGGGGACATGAGTGGGGGCCTGCTGGCAGGTGCCCCTCAGTGCTGGGGGGTGGGGGTGCAATGGGACATGAGTGGGGGCCTGCTGGCAGGTGCCCTGCACTGCTGGGGGGTGGCGGTGCAAGGGGACATGAGTGGGGGCCTGCTGGCAGGTGCCCCTCAGTGCTGGGGGCGGTGGGGGTGCAATGGGACATGAGTGGGGGCCTGCTGGCAGGTGCCCTCCACTGCTGGGGGTGCAAGGGGACATGAGAGGGGGCATGTTGGCATGTGCCCCTTCGTGCTGGGGGGGTGGGGGTGCAAGGGGACATGAGTGGGGGCCTGCTGGCAGGTGCCCCTCAGTGCTGGGAGGTGGGGGTGCAATGGGACATGAGTGGGGGCCTGCTGGCAGGTGCCCCTCAGTGCTGGGGGGTGGGGGTGCAAGGGGACATGAGTGGGGGCCTGCTGGCAGGTGCCCTGCACTGCTGGGGGGTGGGGGTGCAAGGGGACATGTGTGGGGGCCTGTTGGCAGGTGCCCCTCAGTGCTGAAGGGTGGGTGTGCAAGGGGACATGAGTGGGGGCCTGCTGGCAGCTGCCCCTCAGTGCTGGGGTGTGGGGGTGCAAGGGGACATGAGTGGGGGCCTGTTGGCAGGTGCCCTGCACTGCTGGGGGGTGGGGGTGCAAGGGGAAATGAGTCGGGGGCTTTTGGCAGGTTCCCCTCAGAGCTGGGGGGTGGGGGTGCAAGGGGACATGAGTGGGGGCCTGCTGGCAGGTGCCCCTCAGTGCTGGGGGTTGGGGGTGCAAGGGGACAGGAGTGGAGGCCTGCTGGCAGGTGCCCTGCACTGCTGGGGGTGGGGGCGCAAGGGGACATGAGTGGGACATGAGTGGGAGCCTGCTGGCAGGTGCCCTGCACTGCTGGGGGGAGGGGGTGCAAGGGGACATGAGTGGGGGCCTGCTGGCAGGTGCCCTGCACTGCTGGGGGGAGGGGGTGCAAGGGGACATGAGTGGGGGCCTGCTGACAGGTGCCCCTCAGTGCTGGGGGTGGGGGTGCAAGGGGACATGAGTGGGGGCCTGCTGGCAGGTGCCCTGCACTGCTGGGGGGAGGGGGTGCAAGGGGACATGAGTGGGGGCCTGCTGACAGGTGCCCCTCAGTGCTGGGGGTGGGGGTGCAAGGGGACATGAGTGGGGGCCTGCTGGCAGGTGCCCTGCACTGCTGGGGGATGGGGGTGCAATGGGACATGTGTGGGGGCCTGCTGGCAGGTGCCCCTCAGTGCTCGGGGGGGGTGCAAGGGGACATGAGTGTTGCCTGCTGGCAGGTGCCCTGCACTGCTGGGGGGTGGGGGTGCAAGGGGACATTAGTGGGACATGAGTGGGGGCCTGCTGGCAGGTACCCCTCACTGCTGGGGGGTGGGGGTGCAATGAGTGGGGGCCTGCTGGCAGGTGCCCTGCACTGCTTGGGGGTGCAAGGGGACATGAGTGGGGGCCTGCTGGCAGGTGCCCCTCAGTGCTGGGGGGTGCAAGGGGACATGAGTGGGTGCCTGCTGGCAGGTGCCCCTCAGTGCTGGGGGGTGGGGGTGCAAGGGGACATGAGTGGGGGCCTGCTGGCAGGTGCCCTGCACTGCTGGGGGGTGGGGGTGCAAGGGCACATGAGTGGGGGCCTGTTGGCAAGTGCTCCTCAGTGCTGGGGGGTGGGTGTGCAAGGGGACATGAGTGACATGAGTGGGGGTCTGCTGGCAGGTACCCCTCAGTGCTGGGGGGTGGGGGTGCAAGGGGACATGAGTGGGGGCCTGCTGGCAGGTGCCCTGCACTGCTGGGGGTTGGGGGTGCAAGGGGAAAGGAGTGGGGGCCTATTGGCAGGTGCCCCTGAGTGCTGGGGAGTGGGGGTACAAGGGGACATGAGTGGGGGCCTGCTGGCAGGTGCCCTGCACTGCTGGGGGGTGAGGGTGCAAGGGGACATGAGTGGGGGCCTGCTGGCAGGTGCCCTGCACTGCTGGGTGTTGGGGGTGCAATGGGACATGAGTGGGACAGCAGTGGGGGCCTGCTGGCAGGTGCCCTGTACTGCTGGGGGGTGGGGGTGCAAGGGGACATGAGTGGGACATAAGTGGGGGCCTGCTGGCAGGTGCCCCTCAGTGCTGGAGGGTGGGGGTGCAATGGAACATGAGTGGGGGCCTGCTGGCAGGTGCCCTGCACTGCTGGGGGGTGGGGGTGCAAGGGGACATGAGTGGGGGCCTGTTGGGAGGTGCCCCACAGTGCTGGGGGGTGGGGGTGCAAGGGGACATGAGTGGGGGCCTGCTGGCAGGTGCCCCTCAGTGCAGGGGGGTGGGGGTGCAAGGGGACATGAGTGGGGGCCTGCTGGCAGATGCCCTGGACTGCTGGGGGGTGGGTGTGCAAGGGGACATGAGTGGGGGCCTGCTCGCAGGTGCCCCTCAGTGCTGGGGGGTGGGGGTGCAAGGGGACATGAGTGGGGGCTTGCAGGCAGGTGCCCTGCACTGCTGGGGGGTTGGGGTGCAAGGGGACATGAGTGGGACATGAGTGGGGGCCTGCCGGCAGGTGTCCCTCAGTGCTGGGGGGTGGGGGTGCAATGGGACATGAGTGGGGGCCTGCTGGCAGGTGCCCTGCACTGCTGGGGGTGCAAGGGTCATGAGTGGGGGCCTGCTGGCAGGTGCCCTGCACTGCTGGGGGTGGGGGTGCAAGGGGAAATTAGTGGGGGCCTGCTGGCAGGTGCCCTGCACTTCTGGGGGGTGGGGGTGCAAGGGGACATGAGTGGGACATGAGTGGGAGCCCGCTGGCAGGTGCCCCTCAGTGCTGGGGGGTGGGGGTGCAATGGGACATGAGTGGGGGCCTGCTGGCAGGTGCCCTGCACTGCTGGGGGGAGGGGGTGCAAGGGGACATGAGTGGGGGCCTGCTGACAGGTGCCCCTCAGTGCTGGGGGTGGGGGTGCAAGGGGACATGAGTGGGGGCCTGCTGGCAGGTGCCCTGCACTGCTGGGGGATGGGGGTGCAATGGGACATGTGTGGGGGCCTGCTGGCAGGTGCCCCTCAGTGCTCGGGGGTGGGGGTGCAAGGGGACATGAGTGTTGCCTGCTGGCAGGTGCCCTGCACTGCTGGGGGGTGGGGGTGCAAGGGGACATGAGTGGGACATGAGTGGGGGCCTGCTGGCAGGTACCCCTCACTGCTGGGGGTGGGGGTGCAATGAGACATGAGTGGGGGCCTGCTGGCAGGTGCCCTGCACTGCTTGGGGGTGCAAGGGGACATGAGTGGGGGCCTGCTGGCAGGTGCCCCTCAGTGCTGGGGGGTGCAAGGGGACATGAGTGGGTGCCTGCTGGCAGGTGCCCCTCAGTGCTGGGGGGTGGGGGTGCAAGGGGACATGAGTGGGGGCCTGCTGGCAGGTGCCCTGCACTGATGGGGGGTGGGGGTGCAAGGGCACATGAGTGGGGGCCTGTTGGCAAGTGCTCCTCAGTGCTGGGGGGTGGGTGTGCAAGGGGACATGAGTGGGGGTCTGCTGGCAGGTACCCCTCAGTGCTGGGGGGTGGGGGTGCAAGGGGACATGAGTGGGGGCCTGCTGGCAGGTGCCCTGCACTGCTGGGGGTTGGGGGTGCAAGGGGAAAGGAGTGGGGGCCTATTGGCAGGTGCCCCTCACTGCTGGGGAGTGGGGGTGCAAGGGGACATGAGTGGGGGCCTGCTGGCAGGTGCCCTGCACTGCTGGGGGGGTGGGGGTGCAAGGGGACATGAGTGGGGGCCTGCTGGCAGGTGCCCTGCACTGCTGGGTGTTGGGGGTGCAAGGGGACATGAGTGGGACAGCAGTGGGGGCCTGCTGGCAGGTGCCCTGTACTGCTGGGGGGTGGGGTGCAAGGGGACATGAGTGGGACATAAGTGGGGGCCTGCTGGCAGGTGCCCCTCAGTGCTGGGGGGTGGGGGTGCAAGGGGACAGGAGTGGGGGCCTGCTGGCAGGTGCCCCTCAGTGCTGGGGGGTGGGGGTGCAATGGGACATGAGTGGGGGCCTGCTGGCAGGTGCCCTGCACTGCTGGGGGGTGGGGGTGCAAGGGGACATGAGTGGGGGCCTGTTGGGAGGTGCCCCACAGTGCTGGGGGTGGGGGTGCAAGGGGACATGAGTGGGGGCCTGCTGGCAGATGCCCTGGACTGCTGGGGGGTGGGTGTGCAAGGGGACATGAGTGGGGGCCTGCTGGCAGGTGCCCCTCTGTGCTGGGGGGTGGGGGTGCAAGGGGACATGAGTGGGGGCCTGCAGGCAGGTGCCCTGCACTGCTGGGGGGTTGGGGTGCAAGGGGACATGAGTGGGACATGAGTGGGGGCCTGCTGGCAGGTGTCCCTCAGTGCTGGGGGGTGGGGGTGCAATGGGACATGAGTGGGGGCCTGCTGGCAGGTGCCCTGCACTGCTGGGGGTGCAAGGGTCATGAGTGGGGGCCTGCTGGCAGGTGCCCTGCACTGCTGGGGGTGGGGGTGCAAGGGGAAATTAGTGGGGGCCTGCTGGCAGGTGCCCCTCAGTGCTGGGGGGTGGGGGTGCAAGGGGACATGAGTGGGGGCCTGTTGGCAGGTGCCCCTCAGTGCTGGGGGTGGGTGTGCAAAGGGACATGAGTGGGGGCCTGCTGGCAGGTGCCCCTCAGTGCTGGGGGGTGGGGGTGCAAGGGGACATGAGTGGGGGCCTGCGGGCAGGTGCCCTGCACTGCTGGGGGATGGGGGTGCAAGGCGACATGAGTGGGAAATGAGTGGGGGCCTGCTGGCAGGTGCCCTGCATTGCTGGGGGGTGGGGGTCCAAGGGGACATGAGTGGGACATGAGTGGGGGCCTGCTGGCAGGTGCCCTGCACTGCTGTTGGGTGGGGGTTGAGGGGGTTATGTGTTGGTGATCAGTAGTGCAAGGTGACATGTGGCTTGGCTGGGGGGCATGCCCATGGTGGATGGGCTGCCTGCGGGACATGACCAGGGGTGCAGGGTAGTCCCCTGTGGTGTGGGCTACCTGCAGGGGCCGTGGAGGGTGTAGAGGAACACCTGTGAGGACCCACACTGCCAATTCACGTGTAGGACTCCCCTGCACCCCAGATATACACGTACCCCACTTGCACAGGGCCTGTCGCATGTGAAACTTCCCGCGCACCCCCGAAATACACGTACCCTGCTCGCCCAAGGCCAATCGCGTGTGAAACTTCCCGCGCACCCCAGATTTACACGTACCCAGGCCAATCGCCTGTGAAACTTCACTCGAACCCCAGGAATACACGCACCCCGCTCGCCCAAGGCCTATCGCGTGTGAAACTTCCCGCAACCCCAGATTTACACACAGCCCGATCGCCCAAGGCCAATCGCGTGTGAAACTTCCCGCGCACCCCCGAAATACACGCACACGCTATTTTTGACACAGCGGGTGTTCGTGTTTGTCGCGTACCCCTTTTTACGTCATTTGTCCTAGAGGGCCACAGTATGGGACAATTATCAGAGCTGTATATACGTGCTTTCTGTTGGCGCACATTTTGGTGCACATTTTTTTCATGCGCAGGGACGCTACCGCCTGCCTTCGTGTGGCGTGCGTGTTTAGGCCTGTGCGCGTCTTCGCCGGTGTGCTGGTTTGCCCTATTTGATTCCATGAATATGTGTTGTAGGTGAGCGTGTGGGCGTTCCGCGCACTTGCCTCCTGTACTTCCCCCGTGACGCCCACATTTTCACGCGTTGTTCCCAATTCCGCGTGTCACGCCCCGTGTTACGCCTACTTTTGTTATGTGCGCCGCGCTATGTGTGCTTTCGCTGTGGCCGTAGCGCACGCCGTTAGATGACCTGTGTGCCGGCATGCGCCACGCAGATTTTCAGCGCGCATCCCACATTTTACTCGCGCACGGACTTCCATGAATCGATGTGCGCGGGTTTTGCTGCGATTTTCGCACTTGCACTGCGATTCGCACGGTTTTGCACACTTGCGCGGGAATTTTCAGCGCATATTAATTCCATGAATCGGCCTGGAAATATTCGACTTCGTGGGCAGCCCTATTCCCCTTGTTTGTGTATTCTTTAGTTCCCAATATATTGAGTCTTAATTGCAGCGTTAATCTCCTAAGCGATGGATTGGACCATGTTACTAGGTAGGGTTTGGGTTTACCCATCTTGAAACCTTGGTGGGAGTACTCTCTATATCTGCTGAGCTTACACAGATTGTCTATACCAGTTACCATATCCCTCTCCCTGGATTTCTTTTTAATCACTGATAAATAGTCTGGTTGGTCACATATTGTGTATATATTTAGTCCCAATTTGCGCAGATAGTCTTCCGTGAAATAACTCAGCTCCTTCCTGAAGTAGTTGGAACATTCACTGTCTGTTGTTTTACCCATTAGCTGAAAAAGGGGATTTGTGCCTGCTGCCCTTTTTTTCGAATTTTTAGATGCAGAAGGGTTTTTCTAATGGACCTACTTGAAAGTAATGGCTCTAATCCATACTCCAGTCGCAAGGCCTCCACCGGAAAACCCTAGGGCACATTTATTATGGACCGCAGAAGTTTGCCTTCCAGTTTCGGTAGCCACCCGACATCCTTTTCTGACAGTGTCTCAAGTGCGTATAGTATCGCCCGGCATACACTAGATTTATAGATTTGTATAAACCCTTCTATGTTTCTGCCACCTCTGTGCTCCACATAAGATTTTATTGCCAACCACCTTCTCCATATCTTAATTACAGTATTTTCTTTATATTGCAAGGCTGATGGAGTCGCCCATATGGGGGGAAACCCAAATATAGTGCTTTCGTTGCCCTTTCCAATGTTATACTTTCCAAGTACCATGATGTTTTTTTATCTTTCTATAGCATGGGTGCACAACATACCGCCCGCGGGCCAGTTGCGGCCCGCCATGCTGTTTTGTCCGGCCCGCGAGGCACAAACACTTTCCTAATGGAGGGCGGCCCGCAAGCAGCATCGGCCGCCCTCCATTAGGAAAGTCTTTGTTGTCTTCCGGGCCGGACAAAACACTGGCCCTCATTGGCTCAGCACACATGCACCACATCGCTCCTACGAGCCACGTAGTGCGTGTGTGCTGCACCAATGGAGAGCCAGCACTACGGCTGGCGTGGTCCATAAGGCTTGATGCCGGAAGGCATCTCAGTCTTGGACCACGCCAGCCGTAGTACGATTCCAGCGACTTCCAGCGACTTCCAGCTTACCTGTTTTCCAGCACGTCTCCGGTAAGTGGACTGTTTGTGTTTGTGTGTTGGGTCTGATTTGCTGTATGTTTGTGTGTGTATGTTGAGATGCAGAGGGGTGGGGGGTGTCGGATGTGTATGAATGTTTGGATTTGAATGTTTTTTGTGTGTATGTTGAGATGCGGGGGTGGGGGGATGTCGGATGTGTATGAATGTTTGGATTTCAATGTTTTTTGTGTGTTTGTTGAGATGCGGGGCTGGGGGGTTGTTGGATGTGTATGAATGTTTGGATTTGAATTTTTTTGTGTGTATGTTGAGATGTGGGGGTGGGGGGTGTCGGATGTGTATGAATGTTTGGATTTGAATGTTTTTGTGTGTATGTTGAGATGCGGGGGTGGGGGGGTGTCGGATGTGTATGAATGTTTGGATTTGAATGTTTTTGGTGTGTATGTTGAAATGCGGGTGTGGGGGGTGTCAGATGTGTTTGGATTTGAATGTTTTTTGTGTGTATGTTGAGATGCGGTGGTGGGGGGGTGTCGGGTGTGCATGAATGTTTGTTTTGGAGTGTAAGTGCAGTGTATGTTGAGATGCAGGGTCTGTATGTGTGCATGCTTATTAGTTTGTATGCTGATTTGGGGGTTGGGGGTGCTGGTCTGTATGGGTGCATGTTTGAGAGTGTGCTGAGTTGGGGGGTGGGGGTTTGGGTCTGTATGGGTGCTTGTTTGAGAGTGTGCTGATTTGGGGGGTAGGGGGGTTCGGGTCTGTATGGGTGCATGTTTGTGTGTCTGCTCAGTTGGGGGGTGCGGGGTTCGGGTCTGTATGGGTGCATGTTTGTGTGTGTGCTCAGTTGGGGGGGTGGGGGTTTGAGTCTGTATGGGTGCATGCTTGAGAGTGTGTGCTGATTTGGGGGGTGGGGGGTTTGGGTGTGTATGGGTGCATGTTTTGTGTGTGTGCTGAGTTGGGGGGTGGGGGGTTTGGAGTTGGGGGGGTGGGGGGTTCGGGTTTGTATGGTGCTGGTTTGTGTGTGCGGATTTGGGGGGTGGGGGGGTTTGGGTGTGTATGGGTGCATGTTTCTGTGTGTGCTGAGTTGGGGGGTGGGGGGGTTCGGGTCTGTATGGGTGCTTGTTTGAGAGTGTGCTGATTTGGAGGGTGGGGGGTTCGGGTCAGTATGGGTGCATGTTCATGTGTGTGCTGAGTTGGAGGGTGGGGGGGTTGGAGTTGGGGGGGTGGGGGTTCGGGTCTGTATGGGTGCTGGTTTGTGTGTGCTGATTTGGGGGGTGGGGGGTTCGGAGTTGGGGGTGGGGGGTTCAGGTGTGTATGGGTGCATGTTTGTGTGTGTGCTGATTTGGAGGGTGGGGGGTTCGGGTCTGTATGGGTGCATGTGTGTGTGCTGAGTTGGGGGGGTGCGGGGGTTGGAGTTGGGGGGGGTGGGGGGTTCGGGTCTGTATGGGTGCTGGTTTGTGTGTGCTGATTTGGGGGGTGGGTGGTTCGGAGTTGGGGGTGGGGGGTTCGGGTGTGTATGGGTGCATGTTTGTGTGTGTGCTGAGTTGGGGGTGGGGGGTTTGGGTCTGTATGGGTGCTTGTTTGAGAGTGTGCTGATTTGGAGGGTGGGGGGTTCGGGTCTGTATGGGTGCATGCTTGTGTGTGCTGAGTTGGGGGTTCGGGTGTGTATGGGTGCATGTTTGTGTGTGTGCTGATTTGGGGGGTGGGGGGTTTGGAGTTGGGGGTGAGGGGTTCGGGTGTGTATGGGTGCATGTTTGAGAGTGTGCTGAGTTGGGGGGTGGGGGTTTGGGTCTGTATGGGTGCTTGTTTGAGAGTGTGCTGATTTGGGGTGTAGGGGGGTTCGGGTCTGTATGGGTGCATGTTTGTGTGTCTGCTCAGTTGGGGGGTGCGGGGTTCGGGTCTGTATGGGTGCATGTTTGTGTGTGTGCTCAGTTGAGGGGGTGGGGGTTTGAGTCTGTATGGGTGCATGCTTGAGAGTGTGTGCTGATTTGGGGGTGGGGGGTTCGGGTGTGTATGGGTGCATGTTTTGTGTGTGTGCTGAGTTGGGGGTGGGGGGTTTAGAGTTGGGGGGGGTGGGGGGTTCGGGTGTGTATGGTGCTGGTTTGTGTGTGCGGATTTGGGGGGTGGGGGGGTTCGGGTGTGTATGGGTGCATGTTTGTGTGTGTGCTGAGTTGGGGGGTGGGGGGGTTCGGGTCTGTATGGGTGCTTGTTTGAGAGTGTGCTGATTTGGAGGGTGGGGGGTTCGGGTCTGTATGGGTGCATGTTCATGTGTGTGCTGAGTTGGGGGGTGGGGGGGTTGGAGTTGGGGGGGTGGGGGTTCGGGTCTGTATGGGTGCTGGTTTGTGTGTGCTGATTTGGGGGTGGGGGTTCGGAGTTGGGGGTGGGGGGTTCAGGTGTGTATGGGTGCATGTTTGTGTGTGTGCTGATTTGGAGGGTGGGGGGTTCGGGTCTGTATGGGTGCATGTGTGTGTGCTGAGTTGGGGGGTGGTGGGGTTGGAGTTGGGGGCGGTGGGGGGTTCGGGTCTGTATGGGTGCTGGTTTGTGTGTGCTGATATGGGGGGTGGGGGGTTCGGAGTTGGGAGTGGGGGGTTTGGGTGTGTATGGGTGCATGTTTGTGTGTGTGCTGAGTTGGGGGGTGGGGGGTTTGGTTCTGTATGGGTGCTTGTTTGAGAGTGTGCTGATTTGGAGGTTGGGGGGTTCGGGTCTGTATGGGTGCATGCTTGTGTGTGCTGAGTTGGGGGGTGGGGGTTCGGGTGTGTATGGGTGCATGTTTGTGTGTGTGCTGAGTTGGGGGGTGGGGGGGTTGGAGTTGGGGGGGTGGGGGGTTCGGGTCTGTATGGGTGCTGGTTTGTGTGTGCTGATTTGGGGGGTTTGGAGTTGGGGGTGGGGGGTTCGGGTGTGTATGGGTGCATGTTTGTGTGTGCGCTGAGTTGGGGGGTGGGGGGTTTGGGTCTGTATGGGTGCTTGTTTGAGAGTGCTGATTTGGAGGGTGGGGGGTTCGGGTCTGTATGGGTGCATGCTTGTGTGTGCTGAGTTGGGGGGTGGGGGTTTGGGTGTGTAAGGGTGCATGTTTGTGTGTGTGCTGAGTTGGGGGTGGGGGGTTTGGAGTTGGGGGGTGGGGGATTCGGGTCTGTATGGGTGCTGGTTTGTGTGTGCTGATTTGGGGGGTGGGGGGGTTTGGAGTTGGGGGTGTGGGGGGCTCGGGTGTGTATGGGTGCATGTTTGTGTGTGTGCTGAGTTGGGGGTGGGGGGTTCGGGTCTGTATGGGTGCATGCTTGAGAGTGTGCTGATTTGGGGGGTGGGGGGTTCGGGTCTGTATGGGTGCATGTTTGTGTGTGCTGAGCTAGTGTTTGGTTGAGGGGTGGGTACCATGGGGCATAGTGTTTGGTTGGGGGTTGAGGGAGCCATGGGGCATAGTGTTTGGTTGGGGTTGAGGGAGCCATGGGGCATTATGTTTGGTTGGGGTTGAGGGAGCCATGGGGCATAGTGTTTGGTTGGGGGGTGAGGGTGCCATGGGGCATAGTGTTTGGTTGGGGGGTGAGGGTGTCATGGGGCATAGTGTTCGGTTGAGGGGTGGGGGCCATGGGGCATAGTGTTTGGTTGGGGGTTGAGGGAGCCATGGGGCATAGTGTTGTTGGGGTTGAGGGTGCCATGGGGTATAGTGTTTGGTTAGGGTTGAGGGTGCCATGGGGCATAGTGTTTGGTTGAGGGGTGGGGGCCATGGGGCATAGTGTTTGGTTGAGGGGTGGGGGCCATGGGGCATAGTGTTTGGTTGGGGGCGAGGGTGCCATGGGGCATAGTGTTTGGTTGGGGGTGAGGGGGCCATGGGGCATAGTGTTTGGTTGAGGGGTGGGGGCCATGGGGCATAGTGTTTGGTTGGGGGTCGAGGGAGCCATGGGGCATAGTGTTTGGTTGGGGGTGAGGGGGGCCATGGGGCATAGTGTTTGGATGGGGGTGGGAGCCTGTCATGCCTGCGCCATGGGCGCATCCATTTGCGCTCAATATGGACTATTTGTTTATCATTTATTTACAACAGACTCTTGGATCAATCTATATTTACTTTGGGGACTTTATTTCCCATTTGCGAGACTTTGGTGCTTTATTATTTTTTCCAACAAACTACGCATACCACAATGCACTGGCTATAAGCATCGATTCCTGGCTGTTCCTATTGGGCATCAAAGGAACTACACACCCCAGAAGCCCTAGGGATTGGCTCTGCTTCCATCAACTCAGGAACAGAGAGGGAGGTGGCCGATTGTCTGCATATGTGCTTAGCCAGGTGCAACCAATTAGCCTGCCTCTGTGCTGGGCTAGGCAGTATAAAAGGCTGCTGCCTGCAGTGGCTCAGCCTCTTGCATTGAGAGACCTTCCTCCACCTTTCATGTCTTCTACGGATCTTTGTATGCTGTTTACCATCACTCCTGCTTGGACCCTGCCTTGCAGCTTGCTACACCCTGCTGTCTACAGCCCTAGCCTTCTGGGCTCCCTGCCTCAGTCCAGCTCCTCTGGGCTTCCTGCCTTGCAGCCTGTTACTCTTCGCTGCCTGCAGCCCTAGCCTTCCGGGATCCCTGCCTCAGTCCAGCTCCTCTGGGCTTCCTGCCTTGCAGCCTGTTACTCTTCGCTGCCTACAGCCATAGCCTTCCAGGCTCTCTTCCTCACAGCCCTGCCCTGCCGGGCTCTCCACATTGCAGCCGATCACGCTCTGCTGCCTTCCAGCCTCCGCCCTTGCCCTACCGGGCTTTCTACATTGCAGCTGATCACGCTCTGCTGCCTTCCAGCCTCCGCCCTTGCCCTGCCGGGCTCTCCACATTGCAGCCGATCACGCTCTGCTGCCTTCCAGCCTCCGCCCTTGCCCTACCGGGCTTTCTACATTGCAGCTGATCACGCTCTGCTGCCTTCCAGCCTCCGCCCTTGCCCTGCCGGGCTCTCCACATTGCAGCCGATCACGCTCTGCTGCCTTCCAGCCTCCGCCCTTGCCCTACCGGGCTTTCTACATTGCAGCTGATCACGCTCTGCTGCCTTCCAGCCTCCGCCCTTGCCCTGCCGGGCTCTCCACATTGCAGCTGATCACGCTCTGCTGCCTTCCAGCCTCCGCCTTTGCCCTACCGGGCTTTCTACATTGCAGCTGATCACGCTCTGCTGCTTTCCAGTCTTAGCCCTTCCTCTGGGCTTCCTGCTCTGCAGCCTGCCTCACTCCGGCTGCCTACAGCCCTTGTCCTCTGGGCTTCCTACTTTGCAGCTGATCACGCTCCGCTGCTTACTACCTACCTTTTTCCGCTGGGTTCTCGGCCTAGCAGCCCTCTACAGTCCTCTGCAACCTTCTACGGTCAGCGGCCCTGCCCCTAAGGCCTCACTCCTTGCTGCCCGGTCCTTCTGGGTTCCTTGCCGTGCAGCCTGCTTTACTCTGCTGCCCTAAGCCCTTTCCCTCTGGGCTCTCTACCTTACAGCCCTGCTCCTGTGGGCTTGCTCATTGCTTTCCTGCTCCTCTGAGCTCTCAACCTTGTTCCTTACTGTCCTCTGCTATCCTATCCTGTTACACGACTTTCCCTTCATTTCCTTCTGCTAGTTTGCTATCAACCTCCTTTTCCTGGATTTGTCTGTAAGTATCTTCTCTTGTCCTGTTTTGTAGACCCTTTTGTACAGAGCTTGTCTGTTGGTTCCCATCAGTCAACCTCTGCCCCTTCCCTTGTCTCGTTTCTACATTACAAACACCCATAGCTGCTGTTCCAAGTCATGAGCAAACAGCGTGGGCCTCTGTTATAGCAAACTGTGCAGAAGGCTTGAGTATTTCCTAAGGTTCGTGGAATACTCTTTTCCTATATCTGCATACACCCCAAGAGGGAATTCATTCTGTACCTTTCCTTGCTACTCTTGCCTACTCTTCGTTCTCTTTCCTTTCAGCTGTGTGTGTGCTTCTCTGTCCACTTTATTTAGGCACAACCACCCAAACCCTTTTTGGGTGTCCTGTGCCACTCTTAATAGAATGCCATCCCTGACAGAGCCATGGGGCATATTGTTGCACTCCAAGAGTGAACCCAATAATAAAGCTAAAACAGGCACAGTTAGGAGATGTACATCCTTTTCTTTTTGAGGAAACTTGACTCAACGAAGGCCATACTCCTCTTGGGGAACCCAAACAGCAAACTATAGCAGTCCAAAATAACGGAATGTCCAATCGGAATGTCCAATCTAGGGTCATTAAAATATATATAAGTTAATTAAACAGACGAGATACAATAACTAAATAGAAATAAATTATAACAATGGAAAATGTGTAGTACAAAATGTAAGTTTGAAATGCGAATAAAAATCGTTACCCCTCAAAAACATATTCTTTTTCCATGTGTTTAATACAAATTGGGGGTTTAAAAAGCCTCGTGCCACGCCACGCCTACCGCCCCGCCCACATTTACTTTTCGGCCCACTATAGTCCTCATGTAAGGTACTTTCGGCCCTCTGTCAAAATCAGTTGTGCGCCCCTGTTCTATAGGAATCTTTCAGACACATTGTTCTTGTCTTGTTTTGGTTTATGATCATAAAATTCTCTTCAGCATATACTTCCAAGGCGTACAGGGAGCGCTGCAGACCAATTTGTGTCTGGTCTAGGATTATTATATCATCGGCGTAAGCCATCATGGCCACTTTTACGCCGTTTATTGTTGGAGGGAAGTTTCTTGTATCCATTAGGGCTTGGTCCATATCCGCCGTGTAAAGGTTGTACAGGATGGGACCCAATGCACATCCCGGTTTCAGGCCATCCCTAGTGGCAATGTATTTTGTCAGCACCTCCTCTTGATTAAGACAGACTGCCACTGTGGTGTTTTTATGTAGCTCTTGTATAAAATATAGGAGAGCAGGATCAATGCCCCAAGCATTTAATTTGTACCATAATCTACTTCTAGACAGTAGGTTCTTTGAGAAGTTGAAGGAATAGGTATTAGATGAGGGGGAGGCACAACATGAATTTGATCTAGTTGAGGGATTTTGTTGAAAGGAGATGGAAATAATTTAACAGGCTTTAGTTGAGGAACAGGTAGAAGAGCAAAATATGATTTTGCTGAGGTAGATTAAGAAAATTTAAATAGGATAAGCTATTTTATACTCTGATACCACTACAACTCAGGTACCATCTTGTATAACATAAACACATCAGACATTTCTTGCCAATGAGGAGAAGAACATCACAGAATTGTTTGAAGTAGGGTGGATGTTACATTTAGTGGCTATAACTCAGTGTGTCATCTTTTAGTGGTCAGACCAAATACTTGTTGCAGGAAGAATTTACATGCATTGGCAAGCTTTACAGGGTCAAACTAAATATGCTTTGCCGCATTGGAAATGTCTTAGAATTCTTTGGAAGTTGGAGTAGATAATGTTCAGTGGTTGCAGATCAGTGCACCATCTGTGTGTAGCCATGGATCATATGTGTTGCTTCCAAAGACATTAATTACAAATCTTAGAATTGTTTTGGGCAGCAGACTGCATTCAGTGGCTGTAATTGAGTGTGTCGTATTCTTGCGACCAGTGAAAATACTAGCTGCAAAGAAAACATCTTTTAATTCTGGCTAAGTTTGAGGGAATTACATTAATTGTCTTTCAATCAGTGCAGATCATTTTGTGGCACAAGCAGATACTGGTTGATTGACAAGGAAATCTTGTATAACTCTTTGTAGGCAGAAATAGATTATATTCAAAGGCTCTAAACCAACACACCATCTGTTTGCATCCAGATCAAATCATTGTTGCTTATGAAGTTGCACAACCAAAATGTAGAATTCTTTTTATGTAAGGGAGTGCGTTCAATGACTGAAACTGAATGAGTTGTCTTTTGAGACTCGAGAAAATACTGGTTGCAGAGAGAAAGGCTTGTAATTCCTGACAGCTAGAGTGAGATTACATTCAGTTGTAGTGTGTCATCTTTTTGTGGACAGTGAAAATACTTTTACTTTTGTTAGAAAAGCTTTCAAATGCTCTGTAGACATGAAGAGATTACATTAAATGTCTGTAAATCATTGTGCCATCTTTTTGTGGCCAGACCAATTACGCGTTGCTTGCAAAATTGCTAATAACAAATCTTAGAAATCTTTTTAGGCAAGGGGTGCATTCAGTGGCTGTAAGTGAGTGAATCATCCTTTTATGGCTGGAAAGCGCACTGGTTGTAGACAAAAAACCTAATTCTTGGTAGGCAGGATATTAGATTTTAAAGCTGTAAATCAGTACACTATATTTATTGTGAGCAGACCAAATACTTGTTGCTTGCAATGTTGTGAAGAACAAAGAGTGCATTTGGTTGCAATAAATAGGTGTTTTATCTTTTGTTTCCAAAGAAAATATAAGAGATTAAATTCAGCAGCCTTAAATCAGTGCACCATCTTTTCTACAGCAGGAGAGAAAAGACTTGGTTCTTGCACAGAAAGAATCTTATAATTCTTTGTGGGCAGGAATATACATTCAGAGGGTACAAATCACTGCACCGTCTTTTTCTGGCCATATCAAATATGTGCTGCTTCTAAAGTTGTGAATGACAAATCTTAGACTGCTATTGAGGAAAGAGAGTGCTTTCAGTGACAGTGTCGCTAAGTGTGCTGCCTTTTATGGTGAAAGGAAATAATTGCAGTGAAAAAGTCATTCTTGTTAAGTGGGAGGAGATTATATTCAGTGGCTGTAAATCAGTATATCATCTTTGTTGTGGCCAGAGAAAATACTTATTGCTTGTTTAGAACATGTATTTCTGTGTGAGGATCAGGAGATTACATTCAGTGTATGTAAATCAGTGCACCATCTTTTTGCGACCTGACCAAATAGTTACTGCTTGCAAAGTTATGTATAATACATCTTAGTATTCTTTTTAGGGAAGAGAGTGCATTCAGTGGTTGTAACTGAGCGGCCATCTGTTTGTGGCTAGTGAAAATACTTGTTGTTTGAATTGAAAAAACGTTATTTTTTTTCATGGAAGGAAAGTGAATTTAGTGGCTGTAAATGGCCAGATGTATAGCTCAGGGGCAACACCGTCGTCTTGGAAACAAGATAGTGCAGAGTGTCACAGGTTTGATACCCTGTTCTGCACTTAGAGACATGAAGCACAATATAAAAAAAATGTAATTTTTTTAATGTATAATCTTCTTGTGGCTATGGAGGAGTACCATTTTGAGTGCAAAGATGTCTGTGGCATCTTTAAGTGCCCTGGCATAAGGGAGGCATTTGGAAGAGATTCAGCCCACTAGCTCTGGGGAAAAAGGGTAGAATAAATTACAGATTGTATCTACTGACAAGTTGGGTGAAAAAGTGGATAGGTCACGGATGTGGGATCCTCCTCCACCACAATTGGTCTTCTCCACCACCCACACCCAATAATAATGAACCTGAAGATAATGATGATAATGACAAAGATAATGAAGATGGCCCATCTAAGTTTAGTGTAATGGTGTATTGAGAGGTCACCTACAACACAGGGAGTTCCTTCCCTTCGAAAGCGAAGGGTCACACAATAAACAGTTAATGTCAGTTCTTTTATTCAGCCCTATCTCAGCTTCATATCATCCCACTTGGATACCTCCCCTGAGCTACCAATGAGCCAAGAACCAGGCCGGTGTACATGAAATATATTTGTATTTATTTGAATTATAGGTTTTAGAAATCACACTAAACTACACACGCCACTTCCTTTGGGGCTCACAATTAATTTCTTGTTACACAATAAATCCCACCAATGGGTTGGGAAAAACACGAATTACAATACTTTTCCTTGTTCATATTTTACATCAAGAAATGATTAGCGCTGGTCAGTGAACACAATCAATTTACAGATGTAGTGCTGATCAATTTTGATTTTCCTCCATGCTTAAAAGGCTAGCTGTTTGGCTCACAGATTTGAAACAATGCATATGGTAATTACTATTTTGCCCACAACTTTGCTCAAAATAAACACAGGGTGATTTAGCAGTGGATTCTTCAGGACCCCAACCCCCACTTTGCTCTGTGTTGGAGACGTCTAACAGAAACATTGGGATGATTGAAGAATTAGGATTTCTGACACTCCTCCACTTAAAGGCATGTGTTGGGGAAGCTGGACAGCAAAAATTGGGATGATTGAAGAATTTTGGATTTCAGACCCCCCCGCCACTCAAGACCTGTGTTGGGGAAGCTGGATGGTAAACATTGGGATGATTTGAGAATTGTGATTTAGGAACAAAGGCACCCCTCTTCCTAAAAGAAGTCAGGGTTAACAGGCAAAACAGGATTACTGAATTACATTACAGTCTATAATTTCCAGCGCACACTGGTAATGAGCTTTGTTAATTTCGAATTTTAACAAAATCATTGTGTGGTGTGTCACTAATGGGAATGAATTAAATTTATATTTTTAGTTAAATAGGCTAAGGATCTACACAGTTTTGCCCTCCCCACCAAACCCACTATAAAGGGAAAGGATTTAAGGCCAGCAGATTCCCCCTACCTTTTTGTTACAAGGAGCTCAAGTCTACTTACATTGAAAACCTCTGTTTGAAGTTGAGGAAACCCAGCTGCATTTCAGGACCCCCTGGAAATATAGGGCCGGGGTCTGGTCACTCCCATCTCAAGGATAGCCCCCAGCCCTCCACCATAGGACCCAGATGGCTTTTAGGCCTTCACAGCAATAGCCAGCTCCACCCAGAGGCAATATGTGCAAAATCTGCTTTTGGTGTTTCCTTGTTGCAGTCAGGCGGTAGGTTTTAGCAGCTCCTTTCACCATGGTAATTTAAGGAGCTCTTTTTTCTTTTCCTCATAGTGCATCCACTTTATATAGCAGTGATAACACCATCACGTTTACAATCTGGGGCAGCTATCTGCAAGAGTTCTCGCCCGCTCTCTCTTCCCAAATCCAGCCCCTCTCTAAGAATTGGTTTAAGAGTCTGGCACAGGCATATGGCAACTTCTCTTTGAAATCTCCTTTTGTTTCTATGTCCGCTTTTCTGAAAAAATTTAGTTTTGTAGTAGAACTTCATAATGTTACTAGTAACTGCCATAATATACATATATTCCGCTTCAGCTACTCATGGGGAATTTAATAAAACAGCCATCTCTGCATCATGTTGCACGGCCGTGTGGCAATTTGCTGTCGTTTACACAAACAGCATAACAATTATGAACACGCAATTTACTTCACACATTCCTAATTTTACACATCACGAGTTCGCCAACTCCTAAATTCTGGACATTTTCAGATCAGCCAGAAACTCTTTTTAGATGGCCATTACAGTTCCCTAAGTCACAGGTGGAGGAATTTTATTTCCACAAAACCGCCTGAAAATCATCTAAAAATGACACATAAATCAATGCAGAACAACTTGTGGTTGCTGGGAAAAAGGTCTAAGTTATAATAGTCCTTTTAAATTAATAGTACATCTTTATGTTAATGCAAATAGGAGCTCTGATTCCTCCAAGCCATTTGTCTCTCTCGGCAAGCCTGTTACCAGAGTTTGTGTTAGTCTCTTTGTTGTTTGAAGTTGGTTGTTTGAAGTTGGTGGCTGCAGATCGTAAATGGGGTATGCATTTGCTGCACAGAGATCTCCCACTGCAGATAATGAACTGGCCCGGCCCTGTGTTGTCACAAGGCCTGTATCTGAAGGGGACCATCATTCCGATCTGAAAGGCTTCTATTTCTTGTATTTCTTTCAAAGTTTCAGTGTTCCTTGATTGTAGCACCTGTTTTCACACCTCTGCCTACATTCCGGTCATGCACCAGCCAGGGCCAATTGTTCTGCAGAGACAGCAACTCTAGAGAAAGTTCGTTTTCCAACACCCTTCAGGCAGAACACATTTCATGGCAGCTATAAACTGTTGGGATGCACAAACTAGGCTGGCAGTGGGGGAAGCCACTTATGAATTCTGCTCATTGTCCTTGGCTGAAATGAATTCACTTAATGCATTTTTTAACATCAGCCTTTATTCTTTGACACACACTGGCCCTCATTACGACCCTGGCGGAAAGTGACTGACCGGACCGCCACAGCGTAAATAGCGTTTCCGCCATTGCAAGAAGGAGCAAAGTGCGGCCCATTCCGACCCATCGGGCACGAGCACCACGGCATGGCGGAAGTGCAAAGTCCGCGATGGCGGAAATGACCCCAAAACGGCCCACACCGCCGCCGTACGGCGCCCTAGGTGCAATACCGCCACCCATCACAGCGGACACCGCAGTGTGCGCCTACCGTAAAGTACGGTGACCGGAAATATACGGAAACGGAAGTTAAAACACGGGCCCGGAACGGGAAACAACCCGCCGTACACCTATAAAACCACTAAAACCACACAACCACTAAAATCACCACCCTGAGACACAACCCAACCCGTCATCCACCCTAGCGAAACCAAGAAAAATGGGAAAAGTAGCGAAGAAAGCGTGCGACCGCAAGCGGCAGGTCCACTTCTCCCGTGAGGAACTCACCGTGCTAACAGAGACCCTCCAGGAGAATGCTGCCGTCGTCTTCTCCACGCAAATGACCAGGACGGCACTCGCAAACAAGAAGGCCATATGGGCTCTGGTGGCACAGCGGGTAAGTGCGGTGGGGACCGCACCCCACAGCAATGCCGTAAGCGATGGGACGACCTGCGGATACGTGTCCGCAGCATACTCTCTGCCAACCGCAACATTGCCACAGCCACCGGGGGAGGGTCGGAATCACCAATCAAGCTGACCCCCTGGGAAGAAATCTGTGCCTCCACCATCGGAATGGAGAGCATAGAGGGAGTCGGAGGGATGGAGAAAGGAGTGCAGACATCCGAAGATTCAGGTAGGTGGGCCTAATGAAACAATGCCAAAACCACAAAGTCCATCCATGTGAAGCACCATGTGTCCCCATAGTGCAACAGAAACACATGTCCAGGAGAACGTCCACACACATTGGCCTGATAGCGCACGTTAAAACCCACAATAAATACATACATAATTAAAAACCCCTAAAACACGCACTACACGTGCAGCAGGCACACCCTAACTGCAGGCTGCCAAACAACTGCACCCTCACTCCACACACAAATGGAAGCACCTCCAAGGCCCCGACCCAAATCACCCTCAGGTACCACCCCAATGCATGTGATACAATGCCATTCCAATTCCCACAGACCCACCAATAACCCTCGCCCTCCTTTACTCCACCACAGGGTCCGATCCAAACGACGAGCTGCAGGACACCCCTACCAGCACACCTGCAAAGAGGGCCAAGACCGACGGCCAAAGACCCTCCACCTCAGCTGCACGCATCAAGACACGGCAGCAGCACAAATCAGGTGGCAGCACACAGGAGGGAACATCAACAGGCACCCCAGCAGCCAGCATGCCCACAACACCACCACCACAGGTCCCCCCAACGGATGCCACAGAAGGCACTGCCTCCGGTGGCAGCAGCACCATAGGTGACACCCCATTGATGGCAGCATGCTCCGACACAGAAGACGGGGATGTCGAAGTCAGATCCATCCATGACCTGTCCCAATCCCCCTGTCTGTTCCATCCCGTACTACATGAGGATACCACGCAGGGGCACCCACAAGACGACGACTGGCCATCCCCCACAAGCCCTGTGGCAGGGCAACATGAGGACAACAGCCCCTCTGTGACACCCCCGCAAATGGCCATGGCCCAGCAGAGGCAACAGTCCCTCGACCAGTTAATCGTGCAACAGCAGCAACTGGCCACGCTCCTCAAGGACCATGCCGATGAATGTGGGGGCACTAAGGCAGACATAGAAACATCAACTGAGACACTTAGGGCACAAATGGAGAGAGGCACAGAGACACTAAGGGCACAAATGGAGAGTAGCACCGAGAGCCTGAGAGTCCAAATGGAGAGAAGCACCGAGAGCCTGAGGGGGGAACTGCATGCGACGTCCAAAGACATATGTGCCGAACTTGCCGCAGTGCGCCGTGTGCTCACTGAGCTCTCGCAAACCCTTAGGGACATGCATGGACGTGAGCAGGCAGAGACATCATCCGTTGCAAGTTCCGTCCAGGGCAGCCCCCAACGTAGATCTGGGAGGAACCTGCGCTCCACAGGCAGGGGTGCCCCTGATACCCGCAGAGGGGGCTTGCAATAGCGACTGCCCACGGACGATGAGCATCTTTGGACACTGGTGTTCGGGGGGGAGGTGGGAGGGTGGAGGGGGTGTGTTGGGCTCACTTGGGTGGCGGGTCGATAGGGTGTACAACATGATATCACATATGCCATAAAAAGTGCACGATCAACCAATGAGATGTGTGGACATTGATCTTTGTGTACTAGGCCATCATAGGCGTACAGTCCATATTGTGCATGTCCCAGACACACACAGTGCCACGAGTCCCGTGTCCATGTATCAGCCACCAGGCGTGAGTGCTAGAAGCATACATCAATGAGATGCTGACGAATGTCACGGGCCTCCGGTGCCTCGCAGACTCCTTGAGGTGCTGCCACATCCCCACCCTCATCATGACCATCTTCAGGTGCTTGCAGTTCTGCGTCAGGGGGCATGGGCACATTTCTACGTACGCACATGTTGTGGAGCATGACACATGCCATCACCATCTTTGCAACCTTCTCATGGCGGTACAGGGGTGCCCCGCCAGACCTGCTGAGGCAGCGGAAACGACCCTTCAGTAGGCCGAATGCCTGTTCAATGACTACACGGGTACGTGAGTGGGCATGGTTGTAGTCCTCCTCATGCTGGTCCCGTGGGTTCCGGACTGGTGTGAGGAGCCATCTCTTCAGTGGATATCCAGCATCACCTGTATGTGGACGATAAACGTATGATGTGGAATGCCATTGCTACGTACGCACACCCCCCCCCCACCCCCTTCCTGCCAGGTCATTGCCGAATCACATACCCCACATCATCATGCATGAAATGAGACTCACCGAGTAGCCAGGATCTGTTCCCTGCGTGTCGCTCCATGTAGCGTGGTATTGTTGAGTTCCTCAAGACCATAGAATCATGGGTTGATCCAGGGAATCTGGCACAACAATGTGTAATGATCCTGTTGGAGTCACACACCATTTGTACATTCAGGGAATGAAATTGTTTTCGGTTGGGGTACTGGGCCTCCATGGCATGTGGGACGACCAATTCCACATGGGTGCAGTCGATGGCACCAATGCAACCCGGTATACCGCCAAGTGCATGGAATCCCACTTTTGTGTTGGTAATTTCCTGCTCCGAGCGTGGTAGAGAGATGTAGTCGTCTGCGTGCTGCAGGAGGGCATCGAGCACTTGCAATAGTGTCCGTGAGAACAGTGGCTGTGATATGCCATGCAACTGTCCGACTGTGTGCTGGTAGGTGCCTGTGGCCAGGAAGTGGAGTACAGACACCACCTTCAGTAGGGGTGGGATGGCGGTTGGGCTATCTATCATGCTGACAAGGTCAGCCTGTGTCATGTCCACAATGGCGGTTATGGTGTCCCGGTCCAGACGGTAGAGGGTGTGGATCTGCTCATCAGTGAGGTTGAACGGATGTGCTCGGAGGCGTGGGATTGCGGGCTGCCTGCGTGGTGGTAGTGGCTGTGCTGGCGGCCCTTGCTGGCCCTGCCTTGGCCTCCTCCTCCTCCTGCGTCTCCTCCGTGCGGCCGGTTGTAGTTGGTGTTCGTCTTCTTCTTGGAGTTGGAGTACTTGCAGTGCTATCAGGTCCCCCAGGGCCAACATCGCGAGTCCTGCCGGTAGCATTTCGGTGTGGTTGTGGGAGGAGACTGGCTGTGCAATTTATGTGTTTCCAGGCTGAATGGCCTCCACCTGTGGTGATTCATTCCACCTGTGCAAACTGCTCTCCCCTTTGGCCGAGCACGTCCCGCGCACAACGCTGCAATTCGTGGAATGGCATCTTGCTATTGCAATCTTGTATTTGTACCCGATGGCCGTGTAACATTGGTTGATATGTTCATTCTGTTGTGGTCCCATTGTTTCACATACTATCTGTGCAGTCGCGAACAGAGTTGTGAAGGGTCAGTGGAACGTAGTACTCGAGTAACGGTGGGCCCTCATTCATCACTGTACCGAGTTGCAACGACGGGCGGGGCGTCCCATTCGTGGGTGAAGGCAGTTGCCATTTTCACACACAGCCGCACTCGATGGATTAATTAGTGTTTTCAAACGGCCACAGATGCCTCTTCGACGTGATGTTGCAAATGAGGAATTCGAAGGGCGGCGCTTTCGGTATTCAGCTAGCGGCGAGGAGATGCCCACAGGTCTGACTGCAAATATAACGTTCTATTGTTCAATGTCCTTGGGACAGGGGCCATGGCGAGAATGCTATGATTGATATGAATAGTATGGGATGCGCAATTGCGTAGTGGACGATAAGGCAGGACGTTCCCAAATACATGTTACTTCACTAGACTGGAATTACGTGCTGGGGCACTGTGGATTTTGCAGGCTGCATAACGCACAGACTCAATGGATATTTCTAATGTTATGTGAGTAAATATTCAGGCGTTTTCATTACGGGATGAGGGAATGATGAATGGATGCATGGGCAGGTGATTTGATACAGTGTTTGCCATGTACAGGGCTTCTTGGGATCTGTCCGCCCCCCCTGCGCTATGTGATGCAGGGCTGCCATAGTGGGACCATCGTCTATCTGGCCTTGTTGAGCCCTCCCTGTCTCGACGCGCCTTCAGACACTTGTGTCCATGCACGTTACCAATCCCATCTGAAGGATTCTGTTTTCACAGGCGCATGCACAGGTACACTCGTTTGTGATGGTGTTTTCACCTCGATATAGTAGTTATGATTCGCAAGTGGTTTTGGGGTGGTGATGATCCTTTGGAGTGGGCTTGCATGCATATGGCTGTGGATCTAGTGTGATCATTGAAGTGAGTTGTTCGAATGTAGTTCTGATGGCCATTCTATTCTGTTTCTTTTCTTTTGGTTGACAGGTATCTCCTCCCCTTTTGCCACTGCCATCTGTATGCCACTCCTGCAGATGGATTTTACTCCCGACACCTGCTGCTTCGTGTTAATCAGTGGAGCAGCATTACGATCTTATGGGACGATCGCCAATGGGCCACATGCCCTTACGCAGTACTGGTGGCTCGGAGCAACATTTCGGCCTTTCAGCTGGACTAGTGCCTCCCCATTGGGACGGCCCTGCGGTTCTGTGCGCTTCCATGTTGCCTTTTCGTACGTGTATGTGGCTCTGTGTACCATGAGGGAACAGGGCGTCACACGAGTAGTGGCTGGTCATTTCTTGCGGATGCAGCCCACAATGGTGAAATGTGTTTTGGAGTTCATGGCCTGATGGCTGTATGGGCTTGGTGATATTGATGTGCATTAAAATTCTATTCTGATATGGGCCGTGTAGCGTTCTTCTTTGCAAGTGATGTGGCATATTCCTATTTGGGGAGCGATGTATTGTGAGGGGATCTGCATTGGGTTCCAGCTTCGGAGTTTTGTTGCGTGGTCCTGTACTGGGCGCGTTTGCCTACGAAGCCCGTGAGGTCAGGGATGGGGGCTGCCAATATGACAGTTTGAATGTTGTCATGCTCAGGGGCGGGGGATTGGGTTTTGTGTGACAGATGCCGGTCAGCCAGGTGGACTGGTGGAATGTTGTGATTTTCTGAATATTGCTGGTCACAGGTGCCTGTGTTTGCGTGCGTTTCTTGGTGGGGGACTGTGGTCATGTCCATTGGGATGGCTTCTGTATTCGTGCCATCTGTGCCCTGCAGCTCCCATTGGCCCCTCTTGAGGTTCATTTGTTCGTTGGCATGCATGGGTGACTTGTGCATTTCACTGGTTGCATTGTGGCTTCGTTGCACCTACGGGGAGTTGTACTTTGTGGGCAGGGAGCGGTGTACGGGCAGTCAGTGGGGCCGTTTACGGTTGATTCGCGATGCCGTACTTCTCACCATGGCGGAATGGTGCATTCCGCCATGCTTGATGGCGTTAGGTACATGTCCGCTGGGGTCGGAATTGGCGTACCGTTGCGCCATGGTGGTGTTTACGGTTTGGCATGGCGCGCGCGCGCGTGCTTGGTGCAGTTAGCGTTGGCATTCACTACGGTGTCGCTAATGGCATCGTACTTTGCGGTGACGGGTCATAGTCGCACCGAGCGCTATTCGATGGCAGTATTGCATTTCCGCCATCGTTTTCCGAATTCCGCCAGGGTCGTAATGAGGGCCACTGTGTTTTACTGATCAGAGTTCACTTTTCTCTTGCGCTGAAAGTGCAGGGCTGTTTCTTTCAATTATTAACAAAATACACTTTTAATTACTTGCTGTTTGTTTTTTGCATCCCCTTTTGATGGGGGACAGTTTTGGTGTATAAATTGTTGCGTTTACTTTTCAGCCCGCAATTTGATGTGCTTTGCAGTCTGTTTTAGCCTTCTCTGGATTTCCTCTGCCGAAAGACACCTGTATAGTCTGCCTAAATAGGCCCAACTTTTCAGCGTGTAGGTTTCTGAATGCTGGCAGGTCAGTTTCCCAGTGGGCCCCTCAGTTCCGTTGGTTTAGTGTCTTTGATTGTCCCCCCACATCAAGCATGAACGCATGATTTTGGAAGCCAGCGATACAGAGGTTTAAAAGTAGGAGGACAATTGGACAATTACAGAGATGAGAGGGAAGCCCAAAGCTACTCTTTTACCTTTTTACAGGGTCTTCTAAAGACATCCTCTCAAATCTGAAATGCAAAATGTCAGTGTGTTGCAGCCACAGCAACAACTCTGCCACTAGCACCTTTGCAGCCAGAAGAGTGTGGGGAGATACAACTTCTCGCTCCAGCAAAAAAGTCTAAAGTGTGAATATTCTTCATACTACAGCGAGAAGAACAACGTCTCGTCTCGCCACCTTGCACTCTGAGCAATAAAACATATTCTGGAGAACGTCTGGGACCAAGTTGGTTACAATATCTTTAATGCCAGGTTATACAACATGGCACAGGGCTACAATGAACCAATAAGACCCCTAGTGCAGCCTACTGACCAGTGGCTAGTCCCCAGGCCACACAGAGTCTGCCTTGTTGCCCCTGAAATTGTTGCTCTAGTAGCTGACTGCACTGGTGGTTTTAGATACATTAGTGCTACTACTGTTCTTTTCTTACAACCTGCTTTTTTACAACACTGTAACACGGACAGCAAACTTCCAAAAGCCACCCTGGCAATTAGCTGAGATTTTCCTGTCAAATGACAGCTGCAAAAAATTTAAATATTTTGGCTACTCCAAACCTTGATACCCGACAGCATGACACAAGAAACGTGTGAGGTTAGACTGCAGTCATTTGCTAGAGGGCTCTTTCATGTCTGGCATCATTACCTGCCTTCTTGTGGTTTTCCAAAATTGCAAATATCGAAACTGTTTTTTTTTTAAAAAGACACCATCACCCCCAAGCTATCAATAACAAGATGCCAGTTTTCAGTACTAATCATATATGATGTTAAAGCAGTCATACTAGGCTATCATTTGTGTAATATTGCCCATCATCCTCTTCAAAGTCTCCTATTGTTTCTGTTTCCTTTATTATGCCGAAGCAATATTGACATTGAATTCAGTGCTGCCCTTATGCATTTTCCCACATGTTCCGATCATGCCAAATAGACATTTCCTTTCTAATATCTATGACAGACCATTGAACAATTCAAGGGGCCCATTCCTAGCTGCCAAAGTTGTGCATGCTGCGGAAAAATAAAAATATGTGATGTAAAATCAGCTGGAATATAATTGATTGGATTTCTACTGTCAGAGGATTTTGTGACACTGTCACAAATTTGCAAATTGCAACCACAGTCTGTAAAGGACCAACATTTGTCCAATCATTTCCTACATGGTTGAGTTAGAGTCTTTAACTCCAATTAACTCTGTAATTCATTGCTCAACAATTTTCACACTCTTCAAGTCCACAGACAGTGGTGAAACTAAGTGGCACCTGCAACATATTGCGACCCTTTTGCACAACTGTAGGCGACTCCTGCAATATTTGGGCAATATTCTGCCAGCTTTGATACTGAGAACAGCCACACCACCTGCTTTTTTTCCTATCCGCTTGCTCAGTGCTAAGTTAATTGTCAACAGGAGTGTAGGCTGCTGAAGCATGTTCACCTCCATGATATCCTCCACTGCAGTGGGGTTCAGCTGTCCCCAACTGTTGGTCATATGACAATCCAAGCAATGTGCAGCAAACCAACATGATAGCAGGTCCGATAGCACAGCGAGTGGAGCGCTCGCTTTAACATCTATGCAGAGCCTGCTGATGCAGGTTCGAATCCCGGCAGGGCCAAACACAGCCTTTCATCCTTCCGAGGTCGATAAATGAGCACCTCACACCGTGGGTAATAATAAGCAGCGCTCATGTGCCTGAGGGTTTGTAGCACTATATAAATGCCATATTATTATTATTATGATGATTCATAACTTGAGCCCTCAGTGCCTGCCAAAGTAGCGGCACCCCTACAGGCCGGCTGCCAAGATGTGCATGTTGCATTTGTGAGGGTGATAGTGGTGTGAGCTAGACGATGCCATTGCTGAGTATCCAGGCTGTGCAGAGATGCTTTGGCAGTCCCAGAGGGCAGGCATGTGAAGGTTGCTTGGGCCGGTGTGTCTGGCCACATGTCAGTGTGTCCTTTCAGGAACACAGAGAGAATACCTCTTTGCAGTCCCCACTGCTGGAGCATGCTTTGAAAGAGGTGTCACTGGAAACTGACATGCACTCATTAGGACGAGTCGGATCATGCTTCAGTTCCATGAGCATGAGCATTCCTGTGGCCACAAAACAGCATCATTCTTCGGTGTACCTTGCTGTGATGCTGCCTTCCATATGTTTCATGTCACAGTGCTTTCCTGCCCCCTCATGCAAGATAAAGTGGTCCCAGACCCATGATTAGGTGGTCACTGCCAGACATAGGCGCATAGGCCTCAGGCTCGTCCTCCTATTGAAACCTCTGCTGAAGGATCACCTCAGTCTCCTCCAGCTGTTACTCTTCATCTCCTCCAGCATGACCACCTGTACATCTCCGGCCAGCCTAACACCGCTGCTGTGTGCTCCCGTGCATTAACACCATCTCGTCTCTAACGCCAGAGCTGATTAATGTATCTTCCAGCAAGAAGCTTAGACTATCTGCAACAACTAAAATACCCATTCCTCCCTAGACGCAACTTCCTCCCTAGACGCATCCACCACCTCTAATCCTGACAAGGAATCCCTACAATGAGCCTAGCCTCCACTACCCCCACCTTCGTGCACCCCCCCACTTCACTTGTGGCAGTTACCTTGTGCTAAATCCTGTATTTATAGCTCTCCCTGCACATGTGGTAGTTAATCTGTACCCGGTTCTGTAGTTATAGCTCAACCAGACCCGGGGTGGTTTACCATCAGGTCATATGGATTCAGCTCTAAATAGACCTCTACTGGGTGCGGCCAGCCTGTACTTGGTCCTGTAGATGAAACAATGGGGCTCATTGCGATTATAGCGGTGCAGGAAAAAAGTGGCGGTAACGGAATTGCTGCCACTTTTCCTGCTCCGCCAGATTAAGAGTATGGCTCTAGAGCTGGTGATTTATTTGCAGCATCATGCTGGAGGTAAATCCTCCCACTTACCGCTGAAAAATTGGCAAAATGGTCAGAATGACTGCAGCAGTAATTTTATGGGCAGTAATTGTCATGCACTCATTATCTCAGCCCCAGGCTTTGCCCCACACAAGACACCAGATATTACGCCCTTGTGGCCGTCACGTTACCCACCTGCAGCATCAGAAACTCAGAGGCACGCCGCTGAGTTCCCGGGCATCGTTCCTTCACGCTTGGTGGCTTCCGTGGCGGTTGTGTACATTGCTGATGAGGAAGCGGAGACCTGCCATCACGAAAAACAGGAAGAACGTCTGGCACGAAAGACGGTCACATGACATGGCTCCCCGGACTGCTTCACGTCCGTCTCCGTGCCATAACGTTATGCCTTCCCATCACGTGATGCCCGCACTGAGACCACGTGATCGCTCAGCCAGGAAATAAAACAGCTGCTCTCCCGACGAGCGTTGCTTCTCAGCTGTTCATACGGCGGTTGCCATTTTGACATTTGGGATTGTGTTTTCTTGTGTTCTACGACTACGACTGTGTTTTGGACTTCCTTGCTTAATCCATTACCTACAATCTCGTATCCAGTGATTCTATGGCCATGGATTGTTTCACGGACTGTGTTTGGTTTCTCCTTTGGAAATTCTGATTGGATTCAGATCCTGAACTCTGGCTTCCAGAACTACCTGCTGCAAAGAATTCTGGTTCATAGACTCTGCTATTCCATCATTCAAGTGCTGCTGGTGGGCTAACTGGGCCTTCCCCTCTCAGTTGTTGCCCCCTTTATCTTCACCAGCATTCTTAGGGAACAGCACTACATACTGACACCCGCCCCTCCATCAGATCCTCCCTCTACTCCATCATCCGGTAGGTGGGTGTGTCTTACATCTTTTTGATATTACAAGATATTGTTAACCCGTTTACCCAACTTGCCCATTTTCTTACAGCAGCCGCTCGGAGGACCTGGCGTTCCTGTTCTCGCCACCACCTGTGGCCCTAATCCTCAAACAGCGAGTAGCTTCTATTTTGCTGTTTGTTGCTTATGGAAGGAGGTCCTTTTACTCCACGCTACAATCAAGTCTTGACAGACTGCGAAGCCCTCTAGCCTGCAGTATGGCTCCCTCCGTCGGGGACCCGGTGGCTGCTCTGGTCCAAGCCATCGCGGTGCTTGTCTCCGATATGGCAGCCACCACAGAGGCAAGCCATCAACACTTGGACACTATTCAGAGTGAGTATCACGCATTAACTGCAGACCCTGAATTCAGTGATCCACCACCCCAACCTGGGGCCCCCCAGGCCAGCCCTGCAGTTGCTACACATGTGTATGTTCCGACTCCCATCCCTTTAGCTGCTCCCGAGAAGTTTCAGGGAGACCCCCGTAAGTTCTGGACGTTTCTGAACCAGTGTAAGTTACACTTCTTATGTAGGCCACAGGCATTTCCGGATGCTACCTCAAAGGCCGCCATCACTTTGTCACATTTGGCCAGTATTGCCACCACTTGGGCCAACCCATTGCTCGAAAACAACAGTCCTGTACTCTATGACTTCGATCTTCAGGTGGCAGAAATGACCAAGGTTTTTGATATACGACATAAGGCACAATCACGGGACCTTAAGCTCCTTAACCTATCACAGGGCAAATCATCCCTCATTGAATACATCCCCCGGTATAACCAGTTGGCTGTGGAAACAGCCTGGCCCGAAGATAAGAAAGCCGTGGTTTTCTACAAAGGCTTGAGTGAGGTCATGAAAGATGCTTTAGCTGTGGTCCCTTCTTTGCCTGTCCAGTACCACAAGCTTGTGGACCTGGCATTGCAGGTTGATGCTCGACGTTCTGAACGTAAGGCAGAAGCCAGTTTTGCTCACACCAGGTCCTTTTTGGTCAATGAACCACAGCCGTCGAGAGAGAACGAAGGAGGTCAGCCAATGCTTGCTTCTATTGTGGTCTTAATGGGCACTACGTTAAAGAATGACCCAGCCGGCCCAAACTCAAAACATCAGGTTTTCCGAAGGCCCGTCCCTAGGCTCGGGGGCACGGACGGGTCAGGACTCGACCCCCATGCAACCCACAACCACTTATTGCTCCATGAAGCCTATATCAGTATGGGCTACCTTGTTTTCTTCACCTGACACGAAACAGGTTCACCTAGTCATCGATTCAGGAGCAACTGGTAACTACATAGACATTTCCTTGGCAGCCACTCTCAATTTACCATTGCAGAACAAAAGCCACCCAGAGCCTGTGCAAGCAGCGGATGGAACGTACCTCATCTCAGGTCCCATAAGACAACAAACAGCACCCATGACTTTAGTGATTCAGGACACCCATCAGGAAATTATCTAATTTGACTTGATAACCACACCCCAGTAAGGGTTCATCCTCGGTATCCTTGGTTGTGGATCCATAACCCCATTGTAGACTGGACTTTGGGTCATTTGTATTTTGAGTCTCCCCACTGCCAGTCTGCATGCCTCACACAATCAGTCAATGCTGTTTCTCCTTCCCAAGTGCTAGGTGCCATCGCTCAGTTCACACTCGATGAAACCAGCTCTATGGATCTCGATCCACCTCAACACATAGTAGGAGCCATTGCAACGGGGATCCCCTCAGAATACCAAGACTTCCAAGAGGTTTTCGAGAAAGGCTGTGCAGAAGCTCTTCCACCCTACAGTCCCTACGATTACCCCATAGATCTGCCTGCCACCGTAATACCCTCAGGTAGGATTTACTCCCTCTCTCCTTCTGAGGATCTGGCCTTTTAAAGAATACATACATACTCGCGCCCGAGCGGAAGTGCCCGCCTGAAGTGCCTGCCTGTTATGCCTGGGAGACTCTGTTGTGTATCGAGGACGCTGCTGATTTCGTTTACGGACTGTGATTGGCCGGCAAGAGAACCCGCCCCCTGTGCACGTAGCCAACGCTTTAAAACATTTGGCGCACGCGCCGTAGCACGCGCCCGAGCGGAAGTGCCCGCCTGAAGTGCCTGCCTGTTACACCTGTTGGGCTGACGGGCGGTGATAGGCGGCCTTCTGACTACTGTTCACAACGGCAATAATAAGCTAAGTACATTGTTGGGGACGCCAGGGGGCTACTGCGGACATACTTGCATGGGGAGCATAACTTTCGCATGGAAAATTATATTGGGGATTTGAATTGCCTGTAATCACTTGAGAGGTCTGAGACGAGAAGCCTTCCTTTACGCTAATGTCGAGGAGACGTAACAGCTTTGAGTATGTGTATAATCGGCCCCCAGTGAATGGCCGGGAACTAAGAACAGCGAACGCATCAGGGGTAAGAATGTATGACGATATCTCATCGGCACCGCTGGTCTTCACGCCGGTAAAAAATACGCTTCGAATGGCAATGAAAATGCCATTGCCGCCATCACCTCCTGAACCCAGTGATTCACTGTTACTGGAGGGGGCGGCGATGGCTCATTCGTCCATGCTGTCAATGAGAGGAAAAGTGTCTAGTAAACAGGAGGTTGCATCGAGCTCCTCTTTATTTGACAATATTCCTGAGGAAAACATAAGCAATGCCCCAATATCCTCCTTTTTAGACACACCACTTGACTTCTTTTCAGTGGATAATGATTTGCAGAACTTGTCTCAGCCCCCACACAAGATCTCCCACTCACATGCTTCGGTAAACATGGAATTAGAACGGGACCAGAACACAAGGATAGCCGACACTCTAATTCAAATTCTACAGGAACTAAAAATTCACTCGAGAGGCTTTACTGAGCTGAGGATATTAACTGAGCGCCAAATAGTGCAAGCTAAATTAAGCTCAGAAATAATGGAATCCCTCCTATAAAATTGACTACGCGTCTTCTTGCGTTGGGGATAATAACGGCAAATCCCATTGAAAATGCCTCAGAGACTAACATGGGGGAATTGAACGGTAGGGGGTTGACATCTTCTCCCCCGACAATAGTTCCGAATTTATCGGAGAATCCATCCCTACAAAAACTGAAAGGCAGAGGGGAGGGTATAAAGGGTAAAACAGAACAAAAAAAGAAAAACACTACTAAAACCAAGAAAAATAACAAAAAAGGCTCTATCTCGTACGCTAACAGTCAAAATAAAAACTTTGCAAAACATACATGGAGAAACTTCATCAGGAAGGAGGTGGACCAAGTATTGATTGCAAATTTGGAAGGGAGCGACTCCCTTAGTACCCAGAGCAAAGAGTACTTTGCTCCCGCCAATTCTCTATCTGAAGAAATGTCTCATAAAAGGAGTATGAGCAATAAGGGAGAGCCGCCTAATGTTAAGATTCCTGGTTGCCCCCTAGTGGAGGGGCAGGGGAAGGCGGGAGTAAGTGCACCTCAAATCTTGCCCCAGAAGGAAATTTACAGTCTCTTCAACAAACCCAAAGACACCCCAGAAATGTCTAATCCTACTGTGGGGGCGGATGATCAGGTAGCAATAGCAGGTAATAATCTTAAGGGAGCCCGAGCACTCAAGAATGGGGTTGATCCGAGGCCGAGGGATAAGCTGCCCGCACAAGAGGCAAATATGGCAGGTGGAGCGGCTGGGATAAAGAAATGGAGGCTAAACCCAAATCATCCATTGGGGCCCTGCTAAAGCCGACAGGGGGCAAAGAAGATACAACAACAGTGGAGGCACATCGGAAACCAGTATTAGGGATACCTCAGACTGGTATGGGAATCATTCCCTCCACGTTGCAGGAGGATTTGGCGCTCATGATTAGCAGGGCGGTGGAAGGGGCGCTGATGACTAGATTCAATTCTGACTCGAACCCTAGAGTACCGGGCGTTGGGGGTGCAGCAGAGGATAGGCCTATGTCATACCCAAGATGGGAAAAGGAGAAGTTAGATCTGGAAATAGTGGAACCGTCAGTGGAGAAACAAGCCAATACATCCCCTCCAGATGGAAATAGGGGGGAGATGGTAGTGCCCCAGGATGCGCAAAACGCACCTTCCTTACCAAGTCAAGCACAGGCAGTCCCATTGAGGGCACAGGCTGCAGGGTATCCCCCGGATGCTCAGGAATCGGCAACAAACCCATTTGTAGGGAGCCGAGGGAATTACTCTAGATCACCTAAACACTATATGGAGACGGATCTGAGGGATGTAGTTTGGAGGAAACCATGCTACATGGATTTCCCAAGTGTACTACTGTACCCTCTATTTGATTGTGGTAATCAACCTGCACTAAATAGGAACAGAATCTTAACCCTCATTAACAATATTCCATCTTTGGTGGAATTGTCGTGCTTGGATATTAAGAGAGTGGATTTTATCCACCCGTATTGTTATGATCATGTAAGGGTTGTGTTCCACTCTCAGTTGGTCTCTCATAAATTACTAGCTGAATTGGATCAATTTAACAAAAGGGGGTATGATGTTCTGATCTTCAGCGATGGATCGAAGGTTCCACCTGATAGTGAAATAAAAGAGATGTCTAGACCTCTATATCCTGGTGGATCTTTTCAAAAAAGGGGTCCAGAAAGTGTACTGGAACAGGAAACAAGTTGGAGATGGTTGGCACTGAGTCTACGAGACTCGATTTCCAAACTCCAATCACTCAAACAACTCTATTAGGGACAGAAAACATCCTCTCACTGATTTGTTGGAATTCACAAGGGCATTCCTATCTTTCCTCTTCCATCGAATTGGGCTGTAAACTAAAGTCTAAACATATATTCTGCATCCAGGAGTACTGGATGACGTCTATGGAACAATTTGATGGCTTTGAATGTGTACATCTTCTAGCCACAAAAGGTTTAGTGGGTCGTCCCTCTGGTGGTATTATTGCCGCAATCAAGCTCAATTGTGGGATGGTGGTAAAAGAACTGTATAGAGAGCCCCCTTTTGCTTTGGGTACTTTAATAGAAATCCAAAACAATCCATTGCTGCCATACATTTTAGTATGGAATGTCTACTGGACTCCTGGATTTGATTTGTATGCTCTGTTGCTGAAAATTGAGATAACCGTGGAGAATTGTGTGGTACGCTTTCCAGGGGGCAAACTTATGTTAATGGGTGACTTAAATACGAACATGAAATCCCTGACGTCTGACCCAAAGGGAACTCTCACGGTGCCCTCCAATGTCTCAATAGATCGCCAGAGTAGAGGTGTGTCGAATTTTTGCGCATCAGACAAGAAATTTGATTATAAGCTGTGGAATTGGTATTTTAAATCATGGGGTCTGAGATCTGTGTATCAACAGCAAAGGTGTGATGTAGATTATATAACCTGGTTTGCGGGGAATAAGGTCTCAGCAATTGATTACATTTATATTTCGGAAGCGTTATTTAATTCAATTGTGCACTTTGAAATATGCAGGACGGTAATGAGTGATCATGGTATGCTTGAGCTCGACTTGTATGTTGTGAGAGGAGTGGGAGCTCAAGTCAGGATGCCTCGTGGCCTGGCCCCAAATTCTAGGGGGAATAGAATAATTTGGCATGAGAGAAATGTTGAAGCATGTAATAGGCTGTTTAGAAATGTTTTTTCCAGGTCATCCTTTGAAGATAACTGTGAGAGTTTCTCGCACGCAAATGTAGGATTGCATCTAAAACATTTAATAGAGGAATCAGTGAAAAGACCTCGGAATACAAATGCAACCAAGCTACATGTTCATAAATATGACACAACAGTGAGGCAAGCTAGAATTATACTCCGCAGAGCATTAAGGAAATTAAAACTTTTGCAAATCCCAGCCACCTCCAAAGAAGAAGGGGGGAGATATTTGAAACAACAATACAAAAACTGGTTGCGGGGATATAAGTTCAAATTATATCAGGCAGACAATGAAGAGATGCTGGGGGCTTTAACACATAACTCAGCACGCCAATTTTGGCGATTGATTAATAGATCGCTGTCACTGAACCAGGATTGCACCCTTAATCCTATAAACGAACAGATCTGGGCAAACCACATAACTAATTTGTATGCAAAAAGAGATCAGGGCACAGGTTTGGTAAAATCCTTAAATAGTCTCCAATGGAAATGTAATTTCTCATATAGGGAAATAAGGAGGAGAATCACTTTATCTAGCCCTTCCAGGGCGGCTGGCCCAAATGGTATATCCAATCAATTGTTGAAAGGGGATCCGGACATGTGGGCCAAGGCATTGGAAATCTTGTTTAGGGATGTCGAGCGATCCAAATCCATTCCTCAAACGTGGAACATGTCTTTCATAGTGCCTATATACAAGAAGGGGGACAGATTGCTTCCATCGAACTACAGACCCATCGCACTTTTAGACGCAGATTTGAAAATCTTCGCTAGCCTTGTACTGCAGCAAATTGAAGCTTGGATCTCCGGAAACAATATTCTATGTTCGAACCAATTCGGCTTCAGGAAAAAGTGGGGCAAAATGGCTGGGGGCCTCCTTATAAATTTGCTACAAGAGATGGGTTGGAAAAAGGGTTCCTTACCAGTTTACCTCGCCGGTATGGACCTCTCATTAGCATTTGATCGCGTGAATTGTGGACATCTATGGGCAAAACTCCAGAGTTTGGGTATGCCATCGGAGATTCTGGCAATCCTAATTCATCTCCATGAAGGATCCTGTGTCCGGATCAGACTAAACAATGATGGCCTCCTTTCTGCCCCAATAAAAACCTTTAACGGCTTAAGGCAGGGATGCATTTTTGCTCCCACTTTATATAATTTGTACACTACAGACATAGGCCCATGTTTGGAAAAGGCTGCATTAGTACAACCTGCTGTTGAAGGCAATAAAATGAGTTGGTCCTCGTATGCGGACGATTATTTACTATTTGACAGGACCCAGGTGGGCTTACAACGTTTGCTAACTGCCTTTCTAACTTATATGACGGAAAATGGTCTAGCGGTGAATGCTTTGAAATCAAGCGTGGTATGCTTCACTCAACATAGAAAATATTGTAAAAAAACCTGTTTTTTAGACAAACAGAAGCTGGAAATTAAACACAGTATAATTGATTTGGGCTTGTTCGTAAATGATACACCTGAGAGAGCACTTACCTTTAATCACTATATGATGAAAGCTAAAGTCTGTTCCCTCCAAATGCGAATAGTAGATCAAAAGTTTGGGGCTTTTTCATCCTTACCGCTACTGAAATACTATAAACTTAAAACTATTCCGAAAATCACTTATGGCATCGAATTCTCTTTTATTCAGGGTAAAATGAACTTAAATAAACTGGAATCGTTTCTGCTGCGTAAAATGGTATGGTGCATTCCTAATTGTGTGCCCCTACCGGCTATAAGATACGAATTTGGATTACAGTCTTTTAAAAAGCATTTTCGAATGGAAATGTTTGGTGTTATTCCGAAATATCGTAAGCAACAATGGAGACACCCTATATAATGCTATGTCCACTTTACTGATCAAAGGCATAACAAAATCTGTTTTCATGGAAACATTGGTAGAAATATGCAAACATCTACTGGAGAAAGTAGGGGCAACAGTGAGCTCTCTTCTCCTCAATCCAAAAAAAGTTAAATTACTGCTAAGAAATTGTGATTGGGGTTCCACTGTGGAGAAACTTAGTCAGTATATATTGTACGGTCATATGGTGTCATTTTATAAGGGCGCGGACGTTCCAGAACCGTATCTCTACTCATTCCCTCAGAAAGCATGGAGAAACATCTTTATGAGATTCCGTTTTAATGTGCTCTTAACAGGAGAAATTATGCTAATAAGAACCAAGGGGGCTGAGTCGGTAGCGGCTTGTAGATTGTGCAGAATAGTTGACATTAGTGAGTCACTAAGACATCTTTTCATTGATTGTCCCACGTTGCTACAGGAAAGGCAACAATATTTTAATTGTTTTGTGTTTGACACCTCAAATGTTGACCTCGAATTACTCTGGAAACGTATGTTGTTTGATAACAAAATTCCCCTGCAATTGGCGGTTGTTCGTTTCCTAAAGTTGGTATGTAATTTGGTATAAGGTTGAGTCAAATACAAAAGTGTTTTAAAGCATATGCAAACCTTTTTTCATTATTTATGCAAATGTGATGAAATGCTCTGAACTGTTATGTCTTTCAAAATAGGAATGCAAATTGGTATAAGATTGAGTTAAATGCAGAACAGTTTTTAGTATTTGGTAAATGCAATAGGGGATTGTTCTTGTTAATTCCTTCCCTTTTTATCTTTTTTTATTCATTGTGATTGTGATTGTGAATGTAAATGTGATGAAATGTACTGAACTGTTATTTTGTGAAATGATTCTTGTATTCGCTTGTGTACTGATTTGTAAAGGTTTCTTTGAAATTATACACAAATAAAATAAAAATAAAAATAAAAAAGAATACATACAGAATGCTTTACCCCTGGGCCACATCCGACCTTCTGTTTCACCTGCAGCCAGTCCCTTCTTCTTTGTCCCAAAAGAAGAAGGGGACCTTCACCCCTGTGTTGACTACAGGCGATTAAACGCCATTACCATCAAAGATCGGTATCCCATTCCCCTCATTGGGCCCCTACAAGACCGTTTAACTCATGCTTCTGTGTACACTAAGTTGGATCTGAGTGGTGCATATAACCTGGTCCGAGTACGTAAGGGCGATGAATGGAAAACAGCCTTCTGTACTAGGTACGGGTTGTAGGAATACTTGGTTATGCCATTTGGCCTGTGTAACGCACCCACTACATTCCAATGATTTATGAATGACCTCTTTAGTGACATCCTGGATACATTTGTTGTCGTCTACCTGGACGGTATCTTGATATTTTCTCTGTCCATGCAAGAACACGTAGCCCATGTACGCGAGGTGCTGTCCCGTCTTCGCACGCATGCCCTATTTGTAAAACCCGAAAAATGTCTATTCCATGTGGACCAAGTAGACTTCCTCGGTTTTCATATCACACCAAAGGGGTTGGCCATGAACACCGCTAAAATACGGGCTGTCTTAGACTGGCCAGTTCCTACCTCCGTGAAATCCCTTCAGTCATTTCTTGGTTTTGCCAATTTTTACAGGCGTTTCATATCAGGGTTCTCTTCAATCGTGGCTCCGCTCACTGCACTTGTTAGTCCTCAGGTCCCTTACGTTTGGACTTCCGTCCATTAGTTGACCTTTGATGCACTCAAATCAGCTTTCACATCAGCTCCGATTCTACAACATCCAAACCCAGAAGTGCCTTTTATTGTGGAAGCTGATTTGTCCTCATTTGCCATGGGTGCGGTTCTTTCCCAAGCCTGCCCAGACACAAGTCAGTTGCACCCAGTAGCCTTCCACTCTCGCAAATTTACTCTCGCAGAAATACATTATACAATCACAGAAAAAGAATTGTTAGCTATAAAAGAGGCCTTCATGGTATGGAGGCATCATCTCCTTGGAGCTGTTCATCAGACCACGGTCTACACAGACCATCGAAACCTACAAGACCTGTCCTCAATGAAGTGCTCTAATAGCAGACAAGTATGCTGGCATTTGTTTTTTTCTGCGTACGATTTCGTTGTTAAGCATAGACACGGCAGCTCCCACGGGAAAGCTGACGCCTTATCTCGATCCCCGTGGGGTGTTTCTCTTCCCATCTACCCTGACACACTACTAGACAAAAGACACTTTGTTTATGTACACCCCCACCCGACCGTCTCTCTTCCGTTCGAAGCTGGACTACGACCCATCCAGAACAACTGCTCGAATGGGATTTGGTGTTATATGAAGGTTTGCCCTTTTTTCAGGAGAAACTGTTCCTCCCCACTCCCGACACACATACTCAGGGCTTAGAATGGTCCCATGACGCCCCTATCAATGCACATCCTGGTCAGAAACGCACCTTGGCGCTACTCCAACGTTGGTGTTGGTGGCCGTTAATGCGCAGAGACGTTAAGTCCTATGTTGATACCTGCTCTGTATGTGCTCAATGTAAAAATAGAAAGGGACGACCTCTGGGTTTACTTCAGCCTTGCCCATACCACATAGACCATGGCATACAGTCTCTATGGACTTTGTTACAGATCTACCTGGGATCAAGGGTTTCGACACAGTGTGGGTTGTAGTGGACTCCTTCACAAAGATGGATCGATTTGTTCCCTGTACAGGAATCCCCACGGCCCCCAGACTAGCGGGCATGTTCTTTAGGGAGGTGCTTTGTTTTTTTGGGTTACCGTCGGTTCTCATCTCTGCTCAGGGTTCACAATTCACGTCCAAGTTCTGGCGGGCCTTGTTAGGGAGAATTCTCATCTCATAATTTCCCTTACCTATAGAGTCCCCCAGCACCTTTGCTGGATTTGAAGGGGTTTTTTTTCTCCTGCTAAGAGTGAGACTCTTTTTCCCACTCTTAGGCATTTTTGCTATGGTGTTCTAGGCTATTTTTGTGTTTAATGTTTATGAGGTTTCTCTCACCTCCATAGGAACCATCTTTACTCACATGTTTTACACACCACCCTCCGTGCCGTGACACAGGGGTGTCGTAGCGACCCCCAAACATAGACTCCATACCCTGGGACTGACTACTGTCTCCCAGGGCATGTAAAGTCCCCATTGACTTTACTAGTCAATTTTTGTGAACTAAACCAGTACAACCCATCTTACTATGGAGGTACTGGGAAGGGTTAATAGATTTTCCCTTATGTTCATTTTCGAGAAGGTCCCGTACAGTCCCTCTCAAAAGTTTCTGGCTGGTGGCAGTGGTTACTACCGTAAATATTCGACCACAAATATTTTCCTATGGAATTCTCCCATTGTTCGAGGCTACCACATTTAATTTATTGACAGCCTCTAACATACCGCTGGTGTATTTTAATATTAACTTTACTCCGGTAGGTTTTATTTGCCAGAACTTTAATATAACTTCTTTCTCGAGTCTTTCTCTAAACTCCTAACCCAGGTTGGGGATCCTTTGTTCGTCTTTTTGGCGGGCTTCTGCCGAGAAGCCCTCCTTTCGGCACCACTGAATCTGGGGTGGGTCCATTGTGTGGGAGGGGGAGTAGGACCCCTGGACAGGGTTGCCTCAGCAACCCATGTCGCACTCTATCCTGATGGGCTGGAGGGTCTCCCGCCAAGATGACCACTCCACTGTGTGAGTGACAGCTAGGCTGTATGAATGTGGATCTTTTTGCATAAAAGCAGGGTCCTGAGGACTGGAAGAGCAAGACGTTGCCACTGGATCTAAGAGGAGAGAAGCCAAAGACATCTGCAACGACTGAACCCCCGGTGAAGCCAATGCTGCAGTGTCTCACCACTTTTCTCCACACAACGAGAGAAAATCTTCATCTGCAAGACCCTTCTTCCCTTGAGCTGGTGGGGCCAACCAGTTTGCCAATCGCCTTCCTGGACCTGCCTTGGTCAAATCACCAGTACCCTGTACTTAGAGACTGGATAGCCAGGCACCAGTCCACTCGGACCGCAATTTAAAGGAGCGTACCTTTTATTCGTCATGCAGCACCGCGGCTGGTTTCATCCCTGGGTAGTGCAGTAACTCAAACCTTCCTCCACGACGAGAGCCTCTCTTCCTCTGCTGGATCCCCTGAACTGCAGGAACTACAAGGAACAACCGCCACCGCAGGAGCCACTTCTTCATTTATAAGGTACATTGTTCTGCCAGGCCGCCCTTTCTGCATGGTAGTGCTAAAGGTGTTTTAAATCATTTACCTCCCTGTTGGGTTGGCTGCCCTTCTCTCTTAAACATTGTCTTTCAACTTCTGCATCCAGCTTTTCAAAATCATTAACCAAAGACTTGACTGCAGCTACAAGAACATTTTGCTCCTGGGCCCTTGCTCTGTACCACTGACTCCGGCACAGGCCTACTGACTCTGGCTAAATTTGTTAGAACTGCCTTCTCTAGATTGCTTCTCAACTAGAAATGTGTTGGCGCACCTACTTCTTATAACCACCCTTTCCTCCCCACTCTCAAACCTTATGAAATGCCATTTTGCTCAGTTTTCATTTAAGTTTTATTTTATACTGATGCACTGCCTTGCTTAAACGGGTTCACAAACTTATGGGAAGTGTTGCTAGGGTGTGTAAGAAGGTATGTCTGTATAACTTGTGCTTTCCCTCCCTTGTGAGAAATTGCTAGAGTGCCATTTGTGTTTGGTTTGCACTGTGCCGTTTTGCTCAGTTTTCACTCTTGCTCAAACTTGTCTACAATTTAACTAGGGAGTTGTATATACTTTCTTTGACCGAATTTAACTTGCTTTAAGAACTGTGATAGATGTGTATAACTAGAAGTGTATAAAATAAATATATATATTCTTTTACTCCAAAACTTTGGTCAGTGTTTCCTTGTTCCATAGTACTGAAGGCCTATTGTGTAAACCCTGAATACTGCTCATCTCCTTCTTGAGATAAGTCTGACTGCTCAGCCAAAGTTACCAACTAAATCTTTGTGGTAGAGACTGATACCAAAGGGGATTTATTGCTCTCACCTGTAGTCCTAATCTTCTGTAGTGCTACCTAGGGGAACTGCACAGGATTCTGCCTAACACTGGTGTACAGCGGTGAGGATAAAAGTATTGGCTTTACCATTTTAGAGTTCTGCTAGTACCTTGGTTCAAATAACCACAAGGCTATCTATCACAAACCGTTTATTTTGAACAAAGTTAAAAATATGGAAAGTTACTGCCAGGAGACCCTTCTTACTAATACTGCTGATTATTTAAGGGACCTGTGTAGACAGAAAGGTCTTCCTGTCAAAGGCAAGAAATTAGAAATGATTGATAGACTGTTAGAGAAACAAAGTCTGGACAGTGGTGCTGTAATGCGCACGACCCGAGCAAATGTAGCAAACATTTAGGATGATAATGTTGAAAATGTTATTGTTGAAACAGATGAGGAAGAGGAGGATGACAATGCCACCCCTTCTGGGCCTCTACCTGCTCAAAGGCCTCAACCTGTGGCTACTGGACCTTTAACAGGTCCCACATTAAGTCCTGAATTTATCTCCCTAGAAAAAAATGAGACTTGAACTAGAATTCAAAAGAATTAGTGCCCAAACTGAACAGAGACATCAAGAACTAAGGCTCAAAGAAATGGAGCTCAATCATGAGCTTGAGATGAAGAAATTGTCTTTGGAAAATGCTACTCTCCCCGAATCCTCTAGATCTTCCAGTCCAAAAAGACCCCGGATGCCTAAAGAGATTGTGGGTATGTATGAACCTAAGTTGGATGTATTAGATTGGTTAGCTATGTTTGGATATAATCATGGGCTCCAGGATATCACAGGGAATCAGTTGATCCCCTGGTTATTCCCTAGCCCCCTCACCCCCTGTTGCATCTGATGTGGTAATTGAGTTGGGGAGGTGGATAGGATGGATTATGAATGTGTGAAGCTAGCTTTGATAGCTAGATTTGGGAAGACTCCTTCCCAGTACCTTAAGAGGTTTAGGACCCTCAAAAAGCATGATAGTACCCCTTGGGTTACTTGTGTGAATGAGTGTTTGAAGAACTTAGAGGGATGGATTAAGGGTTACAGAGTTAACACTTATGAAACACTGAGAAATCTTGTAATGTTGGACTCTATCTATGATGCCTGCTCTCCTAAACTCAGACAACACTTGGCAGATTCAAAAGAATTAGATTCTAAGAAACTCGCTAAGGCTGCTGACTTGTGGGTTGCCAACAGGGCTACTCACAAGGATTCAGGGGTGTCTCAGAAAAAGGATGAGGGAAAGCAGCCTAAGAAAGACAAGAAAGAGAATTCCAATAATTCCAATTCCAAAGAGGGCCTCAAACAAAATTCTAAGGGTTAGCCAAAAGGGAAACCTAATCATGCTAGTACACCTTCTGGTCCCAGACCAGAAGGAGGTCAGAACAAGCCACCATTCATAATTACATTTGGGAAATGTTATGTTTGTGGCTCTACTGATCATGTGAAAGGAGATCCCAGATGTAACGGTAAACCTTCAGGGGTCCACACTGTCTCCTTAGCCTTCTCTCCAGAGGAGGAAGTACAGATGGCCAGTGGATCTTTCAACTACTAGATGAAGACCCCATCAGAGTCTCAGCTAGTGTATCTTTAGTCTCTCTGGGGTTGTGGGAACAACAGAATTTAGATGTGTATAATTCTATCCCTCCTAATACTAAAGAGAATTATAAAGACGGTGTCCTAGTCAATGGTAAGGAGACTCCTGCCATTAGAGACACTGGGGCCAGCATAACTGTGGTGGACAAATCTTTTTTTTCAAGGGAGAGGATGTTGTTAAGGCACCCAAACGCCTCACCAAGTGAACTGGAGGGCCTGTGCAGATGCTTCCCCAATATCCAGCTCTCATCCAGTGCAATGAAATGACTGTCAGGATACCTGTGAGTGTACAATCTGAAGTACCAGGAAGGGTGCTGTTGGGCAACGATTTGAAAGAACTGGGGGTAGTGTCAAGTACTCCCAGACCTCCTAGTAAGAGATTACAGGAGCTTACCAGACTTGCAAGGGAGAGGACCTTGAGGGGCTCTCCTGAGGAGATGATGGTAAATCCAGTGGAGTAGGAGTGATTTCTTTTTCTAACTGCTATTTCAAAGCAACCAGAAGCAAAGGGGAAACCCAAGCCTTCAAAGAAGAAACCAGCAAAGGGCACTCCAGTGTTGCCAACCAGGAAATTTCCTAGGTTGTCAACAATCCCACCTGTGATTCCTTCTCCAGCTGAGGCTGAGCGTGAGGTCCCACCCTGTGTGGTTGAACTAGAGCCTGAGGACTCAGATCTAGTAGAAGGCCAGGAACTCATTGGAGATCTTGACCCTGTGGACCATCCTGAGCTGCAGTGGTTACTGGCAGAAGGTGGCCCCAACAGGGCAGACTTCAGTAGGGGACAAAGAGAATGTCCAACTCTGGAAGGTCTTCGCCACCAGGCAGCTTCTCAGCTTGAAGGGCAAGAGCCTGGGAAGTATAGGTTACACTGGGAAGATGGCCTCTTCTATAGTGAACCAACAGAGTCCATCCCTGGGGACTACAAATGACGTGCAGTGCCTCAAGCAAACAGACTCCAATTCTTGCAACTAGCCCATGAGATACCTTTGGCTGGTCACTTGAGTTTCAAGAAGACCAAGGTAAGGCTCTCTCTCTAATTTTATTGGCCTAAAATGGGGGCTGAGGTAGATAAGTAATGCAAGAGTTGCCACACTTGCCAAACTTCTGGTAAAAGTGGCTCCAAGAATGTGGCACCTTTAGTGCCTCTCCCTGTGGTGGGAGTACCATTTCAGAGGGTAGGAATCGACATTGTTGGTCCCCTTGACCCTCCAACCTCCTCAGGCAACAGGTTTATGCTTGTTGTAGTAGACCATGCTACTAGGTACCCTGAAGCAATTCCTATGAGGACTGTTACAGCTCAGGCTGTGGCTAAGGCCCTCCTTGGTATTTTTTACCAGGGTTGGGTTTCCTAAGGAGGTAATATCCAACAGGGGGTCAAATATGTCCCACTACAGGAAGGCCATGTGGAAAAACTGCGGAGTTACCTACAAGTTCTCAACAGCATACCACCCTCAGACAAATGGATTGGTAGAAAGGTTTAACAGAACCATGAAGAGCATGATAGGAGCTTTAGAGGATCCCCTTAAGAAAAGGTGGGACCTCCTACTGCCATGCCTTCTCTTTGCATATAGAGAAGTCCCTCAGGAGGGACTGGATTACAGTCCCTTTGAACTTCTCTATGGCCATTCGGTCAGAGGTCCATTGGCCCTGATCAAGGAGGGGTTGGAGAGTGCTCCTTCCCCCACACCAGTCAGAGTCACTGACTATGTGATAGGACTCCGGAGGAGAATGTCACACATGATGGCTGAGGCAAGTGATAACTTAAAAGCAGTTCAGGCTCTGGTTAAGCATTGGTATGACCAGAAGGCCAACATGGTTGAGTTCGCTCAAGACCAGCTAGTTCTTGTTATGGTACCAACAAGGCAGAGGGACTTGCAGGACAAATGGATGGGACCCTTCAGGATTATGAGAAAACTTGGAGAGGTGAACTATCTGATGGACTTAGGCAATCCTAAGGAGGCTCCTAGAGTCTTTCACACCAACCGTCTAAAAGCTTATGTCTCGAGACCAGAACTGGGAGCTTTGCTTCTAGCTTCAGCTCAAGAGCAGGAGGAGAGTGAACCTCTACCTGACCTCCTCAGAGGCAAACCTTTAGATGAGAAAGTAGAAGGAGTTAATCTCTCTTCTAATCTGACACCTCAGCAACAGGAGGAGTGCAAAGTTTTGTTAAATCAATTTGCCCCTCTGTTTTCTCTAGCACCAGGCTTGACCCCGTGGGGCCAGCATGATATCAATACTGGTGACGGTTTACCTTTCAAAAGCAGAGGCTACAGGATGTCAGAAAATGTCAGAACCCACATCAAAGGAGAGGTCAACAAGATGCTTGATCTTGGGGTAATAGAACCCTCTACTAGTCCATGGTCTAGTCCAGTTGTGTTAGTACCAAAGGCAGGATCCAAGGAGTTGAGATTATGTGTGGACTACAGAGCTCTAAATGCAGTCACTAAGACTGATGCCCATCCTTTGCCAAGGACAGATGAGCTGGTGGATAGACTTGGTTCAGCCATGTTCCTCAGCCCTGACTGACTATGCCAAGGAGAACACTGCATTCTCCACCCCAGTGGGCTTATACCAGTTTAAGGTTATGCATTTTGGATTAAAGAATGTACCTGCTACATTCCAAAGGATGGTTAATAAGGTTCTGAATGGGATGGAGGACTTCTGCATGGCATACTTGGATGACATTGCAGTGTTCAGCCCTACTTGGAAAGAACATGTTGACCATCTGGGATATGTTTTGCAGGCTCTGGAACAGGCCCATCTGACCATAAAGGCAAGCAAATGTCAAATTGGTCAGAGTAAAGTGGTCTACCTTGTGCCTGAGGTAGGAGGTGGTGAAATAAGGCCGTTGCTCAGCAAGATTGAAGCTGTGCAAAATTGGACAACCTGTTCTACTCAAACCCAGGTGAGGGCCTTCCTAGACCTCACTGGATATTACAGGAATTTCATTGAGAACTATGGATCCATAGCTTCTCCACTGAAGGTAATCTCCTCTCATAGGTTCCCAAAAAAGATCAAATGGAATGAGGAGTGCAATCAGGCCTTTGAAAGCCTGAAGAAAGCCCTTTGTCAAGCTCCAGTTCTCAGAGCTCCTGACTACCACCAACCCTTCATTGTACAAACAGATGCTTCCAATATAGGTATAGGTGCAGTACTCAGTCAACTGGATGAGAAAGGTAGGGAGCACCCCATTTCCTTCATCAGTAGGAAACTGAAGAAACCTGAAACAAGGTGGGCAACTATTGAGAGAGAATATTTTGCCATTGTGTGGTCTTTGAAGAGGTTTAGACCATACGTGTATGGATCTACTTTCATCATTCAAACAGACCACCAACCCTTGAGATCGTTAATGCAAATGAAAGGGGAAAACCCAAAACTGCTAAAATGGTCAATCTGCCTCCAAGGGTTTGATTTTACCATTGAGCACAGGTCAGGATGTCAACACCAAAATGCTGATGGTCTCTCTAGGAGGTTTTTAACCGACTAGAGGTAAGAGACTCATCCAGGAGTGGATTAGATCCTCCTGTCCCTTAGTCTGGGGAGGGGTGAGTGTTAGGGAGAAGACTCATTTTATGGCTAATTTCCCTTACCTATAGAGTCCCCCAGCAGCTTTGCTGGATTTGAAGTTTTTTTTTTTCTTCTGCTAAGAGTGAGACTCTTTTTCCCACTCTTAGGCATTTTTTCTATGTGTGTTCTAGGCTACTTTTTTGTGTTTAATGTCTATGGGGTTTCTCTCACCTCCATAGGAACCATCTTTACTCACATGTTTTACACAGCACCCTCTGTGCAGTGACACAGGGGTGTCGTAGCGACCTCCAAACATAGACTCCATACCCTGGGACTGACTACTGTCTCCCAGGGCATGTAAAGTCCCCATTGACTTTACTAGTCAATTTTTGTGAACTAAACCAGTACAACCCATCTTACTATGGAGGTACTGGGAAGGGTTAATAGATTTTCCCTTATGTTCATTTTCGAGAAGGTACCGTACAGTCCCTCTCAAAAGTTTCTGGCTGGTGGCAGTGGTTACTACCGTTAATATTCGACCACGAATATTTTCCTATGGGATTTTCCCATTGTTCAAGGCTACCACATTTTCTGACAGCCTCTAACATACCGCTGGTGTATTTTAATATTAACTTTACTCGGGTAGGTTTTATTTGCCAGAACTTTAATATAACTTCTTTCTCGAGTCTTTCTCCAAACTCCTAACCCAGGTTGGGGATCCTTTGTTCGTCCTTTTGGCGGGCTTCTACCGAGAAGCCCACCTTTCGGCGCCACTGAGTCTGGGGTGGGTCCATTGTGTGGGAGGGGGAGTAGGACCCCTGGACAGGGTTGACTCAGCAACCCATGTCGCACTCTATCCTGATAGGCTGGAGGGTCTCCCGCCAAGATGACCACTCCACTGTGTGAGTGAGAGCTAGGCTGTATGAATGGGGACCTTTTTGCATAAAAGCAGGGTCCTGAGGACTGGAACAGCAAGACGTTGCCACTGGAACTAAGAAGCTGAAGAGGAGAGAAGCCAAAGACATCTGCAACGACTAATCCCCCAGTGAAGCCCTGCTGCAGCGTCTCACCACTTTTCTCCACACGACGAGAGAAGATCATCATCTGCAAGAGCCTTCTTCCCTTGAGCTGGTGGGGCCAACCAGTTTGTCAATCGCCTTCTCAGACCTGCCTTGGTCGAATCGCCGGTACCCTGTACTCAGAGACCGGATAGCCAGGCACCAGTCCACCCGGACCGCGATTTAGAGGAGAGTACCTTTTATTCATCGGGCAGCACCACAGGTGGTTTCATCCCTGGGTAGTGCAGTAACTCGAACCTTCCTCCACGACGAGAGCCTCTCTTCCTCTGCTGGATCCCCCAAACTGCAGGACCTACCAGGAACAACCGCCACCGCAGGAGCCACTTCTTCATTTATAAGGTACATTGTTCCGCCAGGCCGCCCTTTCTGCGTGGTAGTGCTAAAGGCGTTTTAAATCCTTTACCTACCTGTTGGGTTGGTCGCCCCTCTCTCTTAAACAGTGTCTTTCTACTTCTGCATCCACCTTTTCAAAATCGTTTACCAAAGACTTGACTGCAGCTACAAGAACATTTTGCTCCTGGGCCCTTGCCCTGTACCACTGACTCTAGCTAAATGTGTTGAACTGCCTTCTCTTTATTGCTTCTCAACTAGAAATGTGTTGGTGCACCTACTTCTTATAACCACCCTTTCCTCCCCACTTTTAAACCTTGTGAAATGCCATTTTGCTCAGTTTTCATTTAAGTATTTTTTTATACTGATGCACTGCCTTGCTTAAACTGGTTCACAAACTTATGGGAAGTGTTGCTAGGGTGTGTAAGAAGGAATGTCTGTATAACTTGTGCTTTCCCTCCCTTGTGAGAAATTGTTAGAGTGCCATTTGTGTTTGGTTTGCACTGTGCCGTTTTGCTCAGTTTTCACTCTTGCTCAAACTTGTCTACAATTTAACTAGGGTGTTGTGTATACTTTCTTTGACCGAATTTAACTTGCTTTAAGAACTGTGATAGATGTGTTTAACTAGAAGTGTATATAATAAATATATATATATTCTTTTACTCCAAAACTGGTCAGTGTTTCCTTGTTCCATAGTACTGAAGGCCTATTGTGTAAACCCTGAATACTGCTCATCTCCCTCTTGAGATAAGTCTGACTGCTCAGCCACAGCTACCAACTAAATCTTTGTGGTACAGACTGATACCAAAGGGGATTTATTGCTCTCACCTGTAGTCCTAATCTTCTGTAGTGCTCCCTAAGGGAACTACACAGGATTATGCTTAACCGGCCCTTACCAAGTTACTCGGAATCGACGCCCGATTCTCTTCCTCATATCATCCAGAGACAGATGGACAAACTGAACGGGAGAACCAGGTTATGGAACAGTACCGGCGTTGTCTGTCTCTTCAGAACCAACACTCCTGGTATCGGTTGTTGCACCTTGCAGAGTTCGCTTATAACAACGCCCCTCATTCCTCCACTGGTTTCTCTCCCTTCTAGTCCTTATATGGCCAACACCCACATACCCTTCCCTTCCCTGTTCTGCCTGTTTCCCAGACTCCCGCCGCTTCGGCTTGCATCAGGGACTTGTCCCTGATACATTCGCAGACACTCACTCACCTGCGTGAAGCCCAGGAGGTGATGTGGGATGCTGCTAACAAAAGACGTTCCCCGGCTCCTAGCTACACGACTGGGGATAGGATTTGGTTGTCCACCCGACATCTCCGCTTACCCGGTTGTCGCAAACTACTTCCCATGTTTGTTGGCCCCTACAAGGTCACCAAGGTAGTGAATCCGGTTGCATTCCGCTTGTCCCTTCCCGTTTCTTGGCGGGTTCTCCTGTGTTCCATACTTCTCTCCTCAAACCTTTCGTCAAGGCCAAAAGAGTGATCCTACCTCCCAAACCTGTGATTCAAGACGGTTCTGAGGAGTACGAGGTCAACTCTATCTTGGGTTCTCGTATCACCAACGGCCGCCTGTTCTATCTCATTGACTGGTTGGGATATGGTCCCGTGGAGAGGTCCTGGGAACCCGCTTCTGCTGTCCATGCCCCGCTCCTTGTTTCTTGTTTCCATCGGGAGAATCCATCCAACCCACGAGGTTGTGGGCCCTGGGGGGGGGGATTTTCTGTCATGCACTCATTGTCTTGGCCCTCTCATGTGAAGACCCTTCCTATTCCCGCTGTGCCCCAGGCTTTGCCCCACACAAGACACCAGATAGTACACCCCTGTGGCTGTCACATTACCCACCTGCAGCATCAGAAACTCAGTGGCGCGCCACCGAGTTCCCGGGCATCGTTTCTTCACGCTTGGTGGCTTCTGTGGCGGTTGTGTACATCGCTGATGAGGAAGCGGAGACCTGCCATCACGAAATACAGGAAGAATGTCTGGCACGAAAGACAGTCACATGACATGGCTCCCCGGACTGCTTCACGTCCGTCTACGTGCCATAACTTTATGCCTTCCCATCACGTGACGCCCGCACTGAGACCAAGTGATCGCTCAGCCAGGAAATAAAACAGCTGCTCTCCCGTCCAGCATCGCTTCTCAGCTGTTCACACGGCGGTTGGCGTTTTGACATTTCGAATTGTGTTTTCTTGTGTTCTACGACTACAGACTGTGTTTTGGACTTCCTTGCTTAATCTGTTACCTACAATCTCGTATCCAGTGATTCTACGGCCTTGACCACGGATTGTTTCACAGACTGTGTTTGGTTTCTCCTTTGGAAATTCTGATTGGATTCAGATCCTGAACTCTGGCTTTCAGAACTAAGTGCTGCAAATAGTTCTGGTTCATAGACACTTTCATTCCATCATTTAGGTGCTGCTAGTGGGCTAACTGGGCCTTCTCCTCTCAGTTGTTGCCCCCTTTATCTTCACCAGCATTCTTAGGGAACAGGATTACATAATGACACCCGACCCTCCATCAGATCCTCCCTCTACTCCATCATCTGGTAGGTTGGTGTGTCTTACATCTTTTTGATATTACAAGATATCGCCACCACCTGTAGCCCTAATCCTCAAACAGCGAGTAGCTTCTATTTTGCTGTTTGTTGCTTATGGACGGAGGTCCATTTACTCCACGCTACAATCAAGTCTTGACAGTAATTCCGTTGAAATCCCCAATGGAGTCCTATGGACTCCAAATTAATGGGGACTAACCCCGCCACCACCACTTGTAATCCGGTGGTAAATCTGACAGACTAAGTGGCATAACACTAATTCCGATGGGCATTATTCCAGCGGATGTACTGCCGGAATACCGCCCAACTCGTAATTGCACATGGGGTGGTTAACCTGTACTAGGGTGCTGTGGATACATGAATCTCAGCCAGCATGTGGGGTGGCTCCCCCACATGGGGTGCTAAACTTGTACAAGCGCAAACGATGCTGGGGTCGTAGGGGGGGATTAATTGTAGCTCTTCCTGCACCATGTCCTGTACTTATACTTTTTTATGTGATTGGGGAGTTTAGCCTGTACCAGCGCTGCTAGCGCTAGGCGTAGTTAACTTTTACCAGGCCCTGTATCTAGGGTAATTACTTAGCCTGTGCAAAGCCATATGGATACAGCGCCTCTTAATGGTGCCTCTCATTGTAGAAGCTCTGAAATCAAAAGAGCCAAAGATGAGGTGTAGTGCGACCAAAAAAAAAGCCCGGGGGAGCAGCATGAGAAAGAGGCTAAGCACCTCTTTTCTGCAGCAGATCCTCTGCCAGCGCATTGGGTGTTTAACCTGTACCAGGGCCTGGTGGATACAGCTCTACCCTACCCTATAGGTGTTTGCTTGTTGCAAGGTCCTGTAGGTAAAGCTCTCCTTTCAAACAGTGGTTATGCTGTACTAAATCACTCTCCCTGAAAACGAGCAGGGGTCAAGACCTAAAAAATAACGTAGGGGGACTCAATAACATACCAATTAAATGTGGTGTCACCAGAAATGAGCATATCAAAGGGCCCTCTGAAAAAAGTGGGGGGACTCCTTCCACGCGCGTGTACCCTCAACTTTAGTCCTGCAGGCATGCCCAGTGGATTCAACTCCTCTGGCACTGTGGGTCCACTGCACTAGGTGGTTGCTCTGTTCCAGGTACTGCATGCAACCAGGTTCAGTTTAAACATTTGCTCAGCTTTGCGTGACAACAAGTTGGGTGGGTACACAAACGACACAGGGTCCGGGTGCAGGCTGAACGGAGAGGGCAGGAGGTCACTTCTAAAAAAAAAAAAAGCGCTCATTATTGTGACGGCCGGCGGGCCATCGCGTGAGAAGACTGCAGGGCGAGTTACAAACTCACTGAACCTGGGCATGCCCTCTGGGCAGGTCGGGGAGGGAGACGGGGCGGGGGCCTGGGAACCGGCGCCCACCCGGCCCAGAGACGGACAGCAGATAAGAAGCAATGCAGCAGAGCTCCAGGAAGTGTACGCTGGGTGCCAGGGGCAAGCGCGAGTCAAGAGAGCGGCCCAGCAGCAGGATACCTAGGGGAGCACAGCCCACGCAAAGGCCAGCGAACGTGCGGCACGCGCAGGACGCCACGTGACGGCACGCAAGAGGGGAATTACAAGTGCGCCACAACAGGGTGCACATCATCCTTTAGGATGGGGAAGCGTCTGCGTGGGTCCGCCCACGCCTCCGATAATTAAAAAGAAGAACAAGTGCGCCACAAAAAAAGGGAATAGACTACGGTCCGATTCCGATTTCCATGTAAAATAGGAAAAGCGTCGTCTATCACGAAATTACACGTTCATTATTGTACATGGCCTCAGAATGGGGCGGTAAATGCGTGAATGAATGGAACAAGAAACAAAGTTAAAAAAATAAGGAGAAAAGGAACAAAGGAAGGAAACGGAAAAGGCAGAAAAACTATATACAGGAATAGAAAGAAAAAGCAGCAGAAAGTAAGGAAGGAATGGGAAAAATCAAGAGAAATAAACATAAAAGAAGTTTAGTTCCTTACACATATACAATAGAGACGAGAAGGGCTGTAAGCAAAATAATAAAGAAATGCACAACACCAAAAGAATAAAGAGAAATAACGAAGAACAGATCATGAAAACAGAAAACAAGGAACACGGATGATTAAAAAGTGATAAGGATGTTAGACAATCGAGAAAGGGGTGATAAGGAAAGACAAAGAAAGCACACACACTTCCACAGACTAGTAATAGGCTCAAATAATGGAGTCATTGTAATCTCGTTTTAGCCGGAAAAATCGGAAAGTAAGAATTTGCGATGTAGAAAATAGTCATTAATTTGTAATTGCGTTTACTAAGGATGTATTTGGGAGGAAAGGGGAGCGTAGGGTGTGAGAAGGAGGGCGTGAAAGTCAGAGAGATAGGTAGACAAAAAGAAGTGCAGAGAGAGAGGGGAAACGTTAGAGAGGCAAAGAGAGAGTGACAGAGAGGGAGGGATAGAGAGAGAGGGGAGACGTTAGAGAGGCAAAGAGAGAAAGGGAGGGATAGAGAGAGGGAGGGCATAGCGCTCAACCATTTGAGTGCAAAAGTGGGTGAAAACACCCGATTTTGTTTTTGGCGGGCGAGAGGCCCATTGAAATGAATGGGCCTGCAGGAGGCTTGGCGGGTGAGTCCGCTCTTTACAAGGCGGGTGACACCCGCCAAAAGCGTGTCAGTTGAGAGCTATGGGAGGGATAGAGAGAGGGGCAAAGAGTGTCGCAGAGAGAGAGGGCGTGAAAAAGCAGAGGGAGAGATTGCAAGAAAGGAAGAAGCAAGCCGCAGAGAGGAGAACGAGATTGGATGAGAGGGAGAGTGGGCAAGAGGAGTGGACAGCAGCGGGGTCGAGTGTGACTGGGAGAAGCACATATAGGGGTCTGTAAAGATGCCTTATGCAAAGAGCAATTCAGAGAAGAGAAAAGTGCAGGGAACAACTGCGTTGAGAAAGAAAGACAGAGGGGAAGAATTACAGGGAAAAGAAACATACAGCGAAAACAACAGAGACGGTGAATGAAAGCGGGAAGGCGAGCAAAAGAGGGTAAGAGAATAACGAGTAGGAGAGAGATGAAGAAGATAGTAAAACAGAGCAGCAGTGAGAGGCAGGGGACGAGGGACAGACGTGGGGAGAAAGTGAGCAGGTAAAAAACACACAAATGAAACCGAGAAAGACTAAAGAGAGATAAAGATGGACAAGCATATAAGACACGTTAGTAAGGGAGGAGAGAGCAGGAAAGGCGCAGGGAAGAAAGAGAGCACGCGGCAGGTGTATGTCACACCAGCCGTGGGTTGTTGGTCCTTCCGATTGGTTTATACGAATCCAGCCTTCCTTTGTTGAGGCGAGAGGTAAACGTTGGGAGAGTCCAGGGTAGAGGGTGCAGTGCCTGGCCCCCAGGCAACTACAGTAAAGTGATCTGACTACGAAGGCAGAGGGGGCTGGTAGGAGACGGGGTGGTGTGGAATTTTATGGACGGTGCAGGGGTGGAAGTAGTTTAGGGGTGAGAGGACAATGCTGGAGAGTGATGAGGAAGTGCAGGAGGGGTGCACATTGGTCGACGTGTGCAAAGCTCCAGGAGTGGGTGGGGGCGCAAGCGAATGAGCGAGAGACAGTGAAAGTGTCAGGGCCTGTCCACCTTTTCAGTTCAAATGACCCCGGGGAGCATGCCGAGCAGCTGTCTCATGTTGGAATTCTGATGACACAGAAACATACTCCTTTAATCCGGGACATTAAACACGCGCCTTATGCAAGTTACAGGCTGCATTTGCCTCCCCCTTGCAGTATCCCGCAATGTTCTTAGGAGTGAAAGAGATGCATTGTGGGAAGGTAACAATGTTGCAAAAGTGACAATGGTGAAGGAGTCTGGTGGGTGCAAGGCTGGGAGGATGCAGGGGCCTCATTATTGCAGGACTGGGAACGGAGTGGGAGAGGTGCCTTTGCAGAAGGGTGTCACATCTGTAGGAGTAGCAGGAGTGCACGGTTTGACAGGTGCAGGATTGAGAAGGTGCAGGAGAGGGAGTGGTGCATCGAGGGTGAGAGGGAAAGGTAGCAAAGATGCAGGCGCGTGAGAGAGGGGATAGCGCTTGATGGGTGAAGGATTGAGAGAGGTGCGTTCGTGGAAGGGTAGAAAGGCTACTTGGGTTCGGATGTAGGATTGGTAGTGTGCAGGAGTTGAAGGGGTGCACATCAGTGGCAAGAAACAAATCTGCAGGAGTTGGGGTACCTGGATTTTATGGGTTCTGGAGTGGAAGAGGTGCATTCATAGCCGGGTAGCACACTGGCAGGACTGATAGGGGTGTAACAGGTGCAGAATAGGGGAAGGTGCAGGATTGAGAGATGTGCGCATCAGTGGAAAGATACAAAGCTGCAGGGCTAGGGATACGTGGATTTGATGGGTTCTGGAGTGGAAGAGGTGCATTTGTGGCCGGTTAAAACACTTGCAGGACTGATAGGGGTGTAACAGGCACAGGACTGGGGAAGGTGCAGGATTCAGAGATGTGCCCATCAGTGGAAATATACAAAGCTGCAGGAGTAGGGGTACATGAATGTGATGGATTCTGGAGTGGAAGAGGTGCATTTGTGGCTGGGTAGCACACTGACAGGACTGATAGGGGTGTAATAGGTGAAGAAGTGGGGAAGGTGCAGGATTGAGAGATGTGCGCATCAGTGGAAAGATACAAAGCTGCAGGGGTAGGGGTACGTGGATTTAATGGGTTCTGGAGTGGAAGAGGTGCATTTGTGGCTGGGTATCACAGTGACAGGAATGATAGGGGTGTAATAGGTGCAGGACAGGGGAAGGTGCAGGATTGAGAGATGTGTGTGCATCAGTGGAAAGATACAAAGCTTCAGGGGTAGGGGTGTGTGGATTTGATGGCTTCTGGAGTGGAAGAGGTGCATTTGTGGCTGGGTAGCACACGGGCAGGACTGATAGGGGTGTAATAAGAGCAGGACTGGAGAAGGTGCAGGATTGAGAGATGTGCGCATCAGTGGAAAGATACAAAGCTGCAGGAGTAGGGGTACGTGGATTTGATGAGTTCTGGAGTGGAAGAGGTGCATTCATATCTGGGTATCCGTGGCAGGACTGATAGGGGTGTAATAGGTGCAGGACTGGGTAAGGTGCTGGATTGAGAAATGTGTGCATCAGTGGAAAGATACAAAGCTGCAGGGTAGGGGTACGTGGATTTAATGGGTTCTGGAGTGGAAGAGGTGCATTTTTGGCTGGGTAGCACAGTGACAGGAATGATAGGGGTGTAATAGGTGCAGGGCTGGGGAAGGTGCAGGATTGAGAGATGTGCGCATCAGTGGAAAGATACAAAGCTGCAGGGGTAGGGTACGTGGATTTGATGGCTTCTGGAGTGGAAGAGGTGCATTTGTGGCTGGGTAGCACACGGGCAGGACTGATAGGGGTGCAATGGGTGCAGGACTGGGGAAGGTGCAGGATTGAGAGATGTATGCATCAGTGGAAAGATACAAAGCTGCGGGGAGTAGTAGGAGTACAGCCTGGGTTGGAAGGGTTCTGTATTAGGAGTGTGAGAGGTGTACTGAGGAAGGAGTAGCACTGAAGGACAGTAAAAGGTGCAGGGGTGGGAGGGTGCATGGTTTTGATGGGTGCACGATTCGGAAAGGGGTAGCAATGCAGTTGCATGGGAGCGCACCGGGCAGCGACGGTGGCAGGAGCACGGTGGGGAACACAACGGCGGTAAAAGACCCAGGGGTACTAAGGGTGAAGGGTTGAGTGAGGAGATGGGTAGGGGGAGCGAGGCACGGGTGCGGAGCACGGGTTCACAGGCTCCACAGGCCGCACCGCTGCAAGGATTGGGTAATGGGCAGGACTGCATTGCAGCGAAGCCCATTGATGGGAGGAGTGCAGGGGCGGAAGGGCAGCACCGGCTCTGGGGATTGCGTGAGAAGTGGCTGGGACAGGTTGCCTCCCAGGACAGGACCTGCCAAAGCCCTGGTCAGTCACGCAATGGGAGAGCTCTTAAAGGGGCCGCCGCCCAGAAAAGGCAGGAGAAACAAAGGGGAGTCCTGCAGGCTGGGGTGTGCATTTCACTCCTCGGGACAAGCATTGCCGGAACACAATAGCGAGCTGTCTGTGGGGATCTGTGACAACCCAGAGGTGTGTGACTGTGCGTGTAGCAGGGGGCCGGCGGTGCTGTTCATCACCAGAGGCGCCAAAACGAGAGCGAGGCGCAGCGCAAAACACCACACGTGAGCAGAATGAACTACGTATAATAAAATCCGGCACCACAACGGAGGTCATCACACCGACTGCCAAAAGATGCACGAAAGTCATGCTCGCGTGTTCAGCACATCCTTTATATTCAATAGGTTCTCATATTGGATTACTTGTTTACTTCGTACTGTATGTTGCTTTTGGCAACCGGAAATAGGTTGTCTGTGAAACATAAAAAGCCCTGCACTGACCACAGACTTTGGATTATGTACAATGTGTGTACAAACCAAGAGATAAAAATAAACATCTTATTGCATTAATCTCTACAAATAAAAACTATGTTAAAAAATAGGTGTGTAATGGTAGTTGCCTCATAGATAGCAAGACGTGAACCCGAGAAGTGAGGCAACTGGTCATTATCCAGAGATGGTTGAAGCCCCTCCATATAGTCCAGATGCAGCCATTAACCCCCCACCCCGCACCCTCCTACACGCATCCAAACTGCAAAACATAGCATAACATAAAGAAAGCCAAGGCATGGGTTCACACACTGCTAGAGGTGTATCACTGAATGGAATTCCCCGATGAAGCACCAACCTTCGAAACACGGACCAGGTGTCCGCAAACCTTCACTCTTGTCTACTTGTGCTGAACAATGGTAGGTATAGGTGACGACTTCTCTGCATTTATGTTCAATAAAAGAAGTGAGTCCTCTATTTATTTGTCCAATCAGAACCTCTTAAATAATAGAATCCTAATAGGATAATTTTGAATGAGTCGGCTACTTATTTGTCCAATCAAAACCTATTAAATAATACAATCCTAATTGGATCATTCTTCAGAAGAGAGTCTTGTACGTTATGCTCTCCATGAACTGCATAGGGCCAGCCCAGGCCCCCTTTCCCCCTTAGGGTTATATTTGCACGGCCACTTGGTGGAGTGCCTTGGGTCCAGCAGCATAAGTAACCTCCAGGTGTAGGAGGATCTCGCCACCCTCGCTTCTAGTTTGGCTGAGGTAAGGCAATTCCTCCCCTGCGTACGACCCCCTCTTACCCCCCACCCCAAACCCCCACTATGCTAGCGTGTGGCTTGGGTAGAATTTTACACCGCAGTAAAGGGATCAGCGGGTGTGGGTGTTAAGCAGGGTAGGATGAGGGAGGGAGTAGTACAGGAATGCAGCACACAATGGAGGCCCCAGTGCACCAAGCGGTCTCCGTTGGGTGGCATGGGCCCCAAGCTCCATCACGGGCCCCACTGCACCAACCCGTCTGCATTGGGTGGCATAGGCCCCAAGCTCCATCACGGGCACCACTGCACCAACCCGTCTGCATTGGACGGCATGGGCCCCAAGCTCCATCACAGGCCCCAGGGCACCACACGGCCTCTATTGGGTGGCATGGGCCCCAAGCTCCATCACGGGCCCCACTGCACCAAACCGTCTGCATTGGGACGGCATGTGCCCCAAACTCCATCACAGGCCCCAGGGCACCAACCCGTCTGCATTGGGTGGCATGGGCCCTAAGCTCCATCACCGGCCCCACTGCACCAAACCGTCTGCATTGGGTGACATGGACCCCAAGCTCCATCATGGGCCCCAGTGCACCAACCCGTCTGCATTGGATGGCATGGGTCCCAAGCTTCATCACAGGCCCCAGGGCACCAAACGTTCTCCATTGGGTGGCATGGGCCCCAAGCTCCATCACGGGCCCCACTGCGCCAACCCGTCTGCATTGGGTGGCATGGGTCCCAAGCTCCATCACAGGCCCCAGGGCACCAAACAGCCTCCATTGGGTGGCATATGCTCCGAGCGCCTTCACAGGCCCCAGTGCAACAAACGGTGTGCATTGGGTGGTATGGGCCCCACGCTCATTCACGGGCCCCAGTGCACCAAACGGTCTGCATTGGATGGCATATGCCCCAAGCTCCATCACTGGCCCTAGTGCACCAAACGGTCTGCATTGGGTGGCATGGGCCTCAGGGTCCATCACGGGCCTAGTGCACCAAACGGTCTGCATTTGCTGGCATTAGCCCCTAGGCTCCTTCACAGGCCCCACTGCACCATACAATTTACAGGTGATGGCTTGGCCCCCAGGCTCCTTCAGCGGCCGAGTACCCAAAAGGGTCTGCATGGAGTGGCATGGATCCCAGGCTCCTTCACAGGCCCCAGTGTACAAAGCAGTCTGCATAGGGTGGTGTGGGCCTCAAATGCCTTTACAGGCCCCAGTGCACCAAACGGTCTGCATTGAGTGGCAGGGCCCCAAGCTCATTCACAGTCCCAGTGCATCAAACGTTCTGCAATGGGTGGCAGGGCCCCAAGCTCCTTCACAGCCCCCAGTGTATTTGTATTTGTATTTATTTAGTTTATATAGCGCTTTACTCCAAAACGCTGCACATTTTAACAACAGGATACATTTAACATTAACAATATAACAATAACAGTAGAAGCAATATACAATTGTGAATCAGACCAACAAAACAGTAAATAGAGTAATTAAATTGAAAGTAAGAAGGAGTGTAGTCCAGTAGAAGTGAGAGGGAGGGGTGGGGAAGAGAAGGAGGAGGGAAGGAAGGGGTAAAGGGTGAGAAAGGGGTGGTGGGGGGAGAAGAGGAAGGTGATAAGGCAAAGGGGGTGGGGGGGAAGAAGTGCAAGACCAGTGCACCAAACAGTCTGCGTTGTTGGGTGGCATGGGCCTCAGGCTCCATCAAGGGCCCAAGTACATCAAACAGTCAGGATTTTGTGGCATGGGCCCCTAGGCTCCTTCACAGTCCCCAGTACACCACATAGTCTGCATAGGGTGGTGTGGATCCCAGGCTCCGTCACAGGCCCCAGTGCATAACACGGTCTGCAAAGGGCGGTGTGGGCCCCAAGCGTCTTAACAGGTGCCAGTAAACTAAAGGGTCTGCATTGGGTGTCATGGGGCCAGGCTCATTCACAGTTCCCAGTGCACCAAACTGTCTGCATTGGGCGGCATGGGCATCAGACTCCATCAAGGGCCCGCTGCACCAAACTGTCTGTAATGGGTGACATAGGCCCTCATCTCCTTCACATGCCCCAGTGCACCAAACGGTCTGCAGTGGGTGGCATGGGCACCAGGCTCCATCAAGGGCCCAGTGCACCAATCCGTCTACATTGGGTGGCATAGGCCCCAAGCTCTTTCGCAGGCCATAGTGCACCAAACGGTCTGCATACGGTGGCATGGGCTCGAGTCTCCATCACGGGCCTCAGTACGCCAAAAGGTCTGCATAGGGTGGCATGCGCCCCAAGTTCCTTCAAAGGCCCCAGTGCACCAAATAGTCTGGGTTGGGTGGCATGGGCCCCAGGCTCCCAGGCTCCATCACGGCCTGCAGTACACCAAATGGTCTGCCTAGGGTGGAATGGGCCCCAGGTTCCTTCAATGGCACCAGGCTCCTTCATGGGCCCCAATGCACCAAACGGTCTGCATTGGGTGGCACGAGCCCCAAGCTCCATCACTGGACCCAGTACACCAAACGGTCCGCATAGGGTGGCATGGGCTTGAGTCTCCATCACGGGCCTCAGTACGCCAAAAGGTCTGCATAGGGTGGCATGGGCCCCAAGTTCCTTCAAAGGCCCCAGTGCACCAAACAGTCTGCGTTGGGTGGCATGGGCCTCAGGTCTGTCACGGGCCCAAGTACACCAAACAGTCAGGATTTGGTGGCATGGGCCCCTAGGCTCCTTCACAGTCCCCAGTACACCACATAGTCTGCATAGGGTGGTGTGGATCCCAGGCTCCTTCACAGGCCCCACTGCATAACACGGTCTGCATGGGGTGGTACAGGCCACAAGCGCCTTAACAGGCCCAAGTACACTAAATGGTCTGCATTGGGTGGCATGAGGCCAGGCTCATTCACAGTCCCCAGAGCACCAAACGGTCTGCATTGGATGGCATTGGCACCGGGCTCCATCAAGGGCCCAGTGCACCAAACTGTCTGCAATGGGTGACATAGGCCCCAAGCTCCTTCACAGGCCACAGTGCACCAAATGATCTGCACAGGATAGCATGGGCCCCAGGCTCCATCACGGCATGCAGTACACCAAATGGTCTGCATAGGGTGGCATGGGCCCCAGGCTCCATCACGGGCCCCATGCACCAACCGTTCTGCACAGGGTGGCATGGGCCCCAAGCTGCTTCACAGGCCCCAGTGCACCAAACGGTCTGCATTGGTTGGCATGGGCCCCAGACTCCATCACGGGCCCCAGTGCACTAATCCATCTGCATTGGGTGGAATAGGACCCAACCTCCTTCACAGGCCCCAGGGCGCCAAACGGTCTGCATAGGGTGGCATGGGCCCCAGGCTCCATCACCGACCCCAGTGCACCAATCCATCTGCATTGGGTGGAATAGGCCCCAACCTCCTTCACAGGCCCCAGGGTGCCAAACGATCTGCATTGGGTGGCATGGGTCCCAGGCTCAATCACGGGCCCCAGTACACCAAATGGTCTGCATAGGGTGAATGGGCCCCAGGCTCCTTTACGGGCCCCAATGCACCAAACTGTCTGCATTGGGTGGCACGGACCACAGGCTCCATCATGGGACCCAGTACACCAAACGGCCTGCATAGGGTGGCATGGGCCCCAAGCTGCTTCACAGGCTCCAGTGCACCAAACGGTCTGCATTGGTTGGCATGGGCCCCAGGCTCCATCACGGGCCTCATTGCACCAAACAGTCTGGATTGAGTGGCATGCCCCAGTGCAACAAACGATATGCATTGGGTGGCATGGATCACAGGGTCCATCACAGGCCCGAGTACACCAAACGGTATGCATAGGGTGGCATGGATCCTGGGCTCCTTCACAGACCCCAGTGCACAAAACGCTCCTTAAGAGACCACAGTGCACAAAACGGCCAGCATAGGGGGTAGTGGGCCCAAGCTTCTTCACAGGCCCCAGTGCACCAAACGGTCTGTATGAGGATGCATGGGCCACAAACTCCTTCACAACGCCCCAGTGCACCAAACGATCTGCATAGTGTGGCATGGGCCCCATACTCCTTCAAAGGTCCCAGTGCACCAAACGGTCTGCATTGGGTGGCATGGGCCTAGGATTCTTGACATGCCCCAGTGCACAAAACGGTCTGCATAGGGAGGGCGTAGGCCACAAGCTCCTCCACAGGCCCAAGCGCACCATACTGCCTGCATAGGGTGGAATGGGCCCCAAGCTCCTACAAAGGTCCAAGTGCACCAACTGGTCTGCATAGGGGCCCATGGACCCCAAGTCCTTCAAAGGTAATAGTGCACCAAACGGCCTGCATTGGCTGGCATGACCCTCAGGCTCCTTCAAAGGCACCAGTGCATCAAACGGTCTGCATTGGTTGGCATGGGCTCGAGGATCCATCACAGACCCCAGTACACCAAACGTTCTACATAGGATGGCATCGGCCCCAAGCTCTATCACAGGCCTCAGTGCACCAACCGTTCTGAATAGTGTGGAATGGGCCCCAGGATCCTTCACATGCCCCAGTCCACAAAACGGTCTGCATAGGGGGGCGTAGGGCCCAAGCTCCCTCATAGGCCCCAGTGCACCAAATGGTCTGCATAGGGTGGCATGGGCCCCAGGCTCCTACAAAGATCCCAGTGCACCAACTGGTCTGCATCGGGGCCCATGTGCCACAAGCTCCTTCACAGGCCCCAGTGCACCAAACGGTCTGCATTGGTTGGCATAGGCCCCAGGCTCCATTACAGGCCCCAGTGCATCAAACAGTCTGTATTGAGTAGCGTGGGCCCCAGGCTCCTTCACAGGCACCACTGCACCAAACGGTCTGCATGGGATGGCATGGATCCCGGGCTCCTTGACAGGCCCCAGTGCACCTAACAGTCTGCATTGGGTGGCATGGGCCCCAGGCTCCATCAAAGGCCCCATGCACCGACAGGTCTGCATAGGGTGGCATGGGCCCCAGGCTCCTTCACAGCCCTAATGCAAGAAACGGTATATATAGGGTGGCATGGATCGTGCGGTCCATCACAGGCCCTAGTACACCAAAGGGTCTGCATAAGCGGCGTGGGCCCCAAGCTCCTTCAAAGGTCCCAGTGCACCAAACGGTCTGCATCGGTGGCATGGGCACCAGTCTCCTTCACAGGCCCAAGGGCACCAGACGGCCCGTATTGGTTGGCATAGGCCCCAGGCACCATCACGGGCCCCCGGTGCACCAAGCAGTGTGTATTGAGTGGCATGGGCTCTAGGCTCCTTCACAGGCCCCAGTGCACCAAACGGTCTGCATAGGATGGCTTGGATTCCAGGCTCTTTGACAGGCCCTAGTGCATAAAACGGTCGGCATAGGGTGGTGTGGGCCCCAAGCACCTTCACAGGCCCCCATGCACTAAATGGTCTGCATTGGGTGGAATGGGCCCCAGGCTCCTTCACAGGCCGCAGTGCACCAAACGGTCTGCATAGGGTGGCATGTGCCTAGGCTCATTCAAAGGCCCCAGTGCACCAAACGGTCTGCATAGGGTGGCATGGATCCCGGGCTCCTTCACAGGACCCAGTGCACCAAACGGTCTGCATTGGGTGGCATGGGCCCCAGGCTCCATCAAAGGCTCCACGCACCGATAGGTCTGGATTGGGTGGCATGGATCCCAGGCTCCTTCACAGGCCCTAGTGCATAAAACGGTCTGCATAGGGTGGTGTGGGCCCCAAGCAACTTCACAGGCCCGGTGCACCAAATAAATAAATAATAAATGGTCTGCATTGGGTAAAATGGGACCCAGCCTCCTTCACAGGCCCCAGTGCACAAAATGGTCTGCATTGGGTGGCATGTGCCTAGGCTCATTCAAAGGCCACAGTGCACCAAACGGTCTGCATAGGGTGCCATGGGCCCCAGGCTCCATCACTGCCCGAGTGCACCAAACAGTCTGCATTGAGTGGCATGGGCCCCAGGCTCCTTCATCGGCCCCAGTGCCACAAACGGTCTGCATAGGGTGGCATGGATCCCGGGTTCCTTCACAGGCCCAGTGCACAAAACGGTCTGCATAGGGGGTGTGGGCCCGAAGCTCCTTCACAGGCCCGGTGCACCAAATAAATAAATAATAAATGGTCTGCATTGGGTGGAATGGGACCCAGCCTCCTTCACAGGCCCCAGGGCACCAAACGGTCTGCAATGGTTGGCAATGGCCCCAGGCTTCATCACGACCCCAGGTGCACCAAAAGTTCTGCATTGGTTGGCATGGGCCCCATTCTGCTTCACAAGCCCCAGTGTACCAAAACGGTCTGCATAGGCTGGCATGGATCCCGGGCTCTTTCCCAGGCCCCAGTGCACACAATGGTCTGCATTGGTTGGCATGTGCCCCAGGTTCCCTCACGGGTCCCAGTGCACCAAACGTTCTGCATTGGTTGGCATGAGCCCCAGGCTTGTTCACATTTATTTTATTTATTTACTGGTCATTTGTAAGGCGCTTATGCATCAAGAAATTGTGTAACGGTCAGAGGGCAAAGGGAAGGGAACGGCAGGGCAATGGAATATGCTAACATAAGATGAGCAAAACATGGGCGCGGTCCTACTAGGCCTTGTGCACATTGGCGCATTTGCATCTGCAAGTGCAGAGAGCGAGAATGGAAAGGGGAAGGGGGTAAGTGCTAAGGTTGAGTGCTAGGGGTAAGATAGATATAACCGCTGGCTCTGAAGACACTTTCAAGTAATGGGTGACTTCAGAAAGTAGGTTCCCTGCCCCAGCAGTCGATTAGGCCCTGACACAAAACCCTTGGGTGTCCATGGCTTAGTGAAGACAGGGTGCTGCTGAGACATTGCTGGGCTCCTCTGGTAATAATCTGCCTACCCTATTAACCCCTCCTCCCCTCCCCCCGCCCGCACCCCCGTGTGCTGGGCCTGCCGATGGTGAACCCTGTTAACAGCAGAAGGACTGTTTATTTGACCACCTGCCTGCATTTGGGCACCACCGTTATGGCCAAATAAAAACTGGATTCCCAGAGCAAATACATGGTTTGGAAGTGTGACCCCGATGCCGCATGTGTGCTCATAGGAGTAGTACACTGTGTGCTATTCTGCTCGCCACACGTTTGCCTGATGTGAACCCAATGTTTCTAGCTGGCTGGCACATAGTTTTCTGATGCACCCGCTGCTGATACAGATAAGGAATGCATTGGGCTACCGACCTATTCCCCTAACGTGTTTCTAAAACCTATGGCTTAAGCCCATTCGTTTAGAAAAATAAAATATAAAATGCAATGTGTGGCCCTTTTAAAAAATAAATATATATTTCCTATTCTGATTGGCTTTACTGAGCACATATTTAGAGTGCCCTCTATTTAGGGGGTTCCGTGCTGTTCCCGTTAAGGACCGGTCCCCATTTGTCAGTGGTATTGTGGGGCTGGTGCCTAGCGACAGTGGGTAGAAGCTGTCAGATGACCGCGCATGCGCCGTGCCGAGAGCACCTGTGGCGTGCCCGGGCCGCCGCCTCTGCATGCCAGCTGCTCGCGTGTTAAGTGGCTGCAAGCCCAGTGCCAGTCCTTGCCAGGAGCCACCCTCGGGTCCCCGCTGCTGCGGTGTAATTGGGAGCGTGCTTGTGTAAAGCTCTTAATCCCGGGGTGTTGGCAGGAGCTGGTTACACGTTACTGACTGTGCGCGCCGCCCTCTCCTGCGTTCACGCCACACCACGAGCAATCTCCAGGGTACGGTGCGTGTGTTGTGCTCTGCACACTCACGCACGCTGCCAGGTTGCTTCATTCATAAATGTTCTGCCGTTTTAATGAAAGGGGAACAGTTTGTTTCTTCGCCCCAAGGGCCTCTGCAATAAATCATGCACAGAGCTGCTTATAAACGGTGCCTTAAAGAGTGATTACGGATAGTACACCGAGTACGCTCTGATCAGGCACTTTACACAGTCAGCAGGCTTCTGAAAGCCGGAAAGCACCCAAGAGTGAACATGCCACCCAATTTAAGCAGAATAATTGAAGTGAGCAGAGCCCCAAGGGTGAGCAGACTCTGATTCATGGAATTATTTGCGTGTAAAACGGGGGTTTGCGTGCCATTCTGCCCGCAAATCCCGTCGTCAAACGGGGATTTGCGCGCAGAATGGCACGCAAATTCCCCTTTTACGCGCAAATAATTCCATGAATTGTGTGCTAAAAGTGAGCAAGCCGTGGCCCCAAGAACGGGCAGGCCAGGTCCTAAGTGAGAGTAGGTCTCGGTAGGATAGCTCAGGAGCAACGTGTTCACCTTAGAAGCAAGACGACACTGACCAACACAGGTTGGATCCCGGTCCGCGCTTAGAAACCTCTAGATATTAAGCGCGTTATCAGGCACACTGAGTGAGTAGAAGAGGGTCCGAAGTGTGAGCATGCCAGGGCCCTAACTGTAAGCAGGCCCTTAAACGTTAGCAAGCAGGAAGGATAAGCAGGCACTTTGCAATGAGCGGAAATCTCAAGCATGCAAGAGTAACCAGGCCCTAAGTCTCCGCAGGCCAGGCACCAAGAGTGTACAAAGCCTTACAACATCCTGTGTGTGAACAGGCACGAAAGCTGAGAACACACCTAGTAGCAAGCAAGCAAGCATGCACTCAGATTAAGCAGGCCACCGAAGGCGAGCGGGCAGGCGAGGGGGTCTAATATTAAGCACACACACATATGCAAGAACAATCACTTAATGATACGGCATCGTTCACAAAAAGTCATGCAAATACAAATGCAGAGGACGCGCTTTTTATGTGCATTTCTACGAGGCACGGCGGGAGCCCAAATGGTGCACTGACCACCTTCCTTGCACATATTGGTGTTGTAAGCACACTTCTGACCCTAATCTATGACTGGCTCCCAGCACCCAAGGGAGGGCCCACAGTGCAATTCACAATGACTGTGATTGTGAAAAGGGTCAAAAATGCTCAAATTGTCTCAGTCAAAGGGTCCCAGTCTATCTCTTTGTTTTCACAGGCTTTATGTAATCTGCTGGGGACAGAGGTTCAGTTGTCCACAAGCTCTCAGCTCTAATGCAGCGTGCTGTGCCACAGGTGGATAAAGTACCACTGCCAGTCTCGGAGGCTTTTTATTGAACGTTTGTGGGGCCTATGGCCGTCCCTCTCTCCCTCTTATCTAGAACCTCCACTGTAACCCAAGTGTCCCTGATCCTAGGTTAGTAGCTACAGAAAGTTGACCCCTATTGTCTACCCCTGCTTTCAGTAGGTGGTGATGACCTAAAGGCTTAAGGGTGATTCATGGAATCATTGTGCGCCGAAATGTGTGGCGCAAGCGTGAAAAACGCAGCGCACACGTGCGAAACGCACACGTGCACCCGATTCATGGAAGGCACTGCTCCTTGCTTACCAGGGACCTACGCCGAATCCGCGCGTGGCGCACATGTCACTGCGACATCCCGAAAGCTATGCGCAAGTCGCCCAGTGAAGGCGCACAATGTCCAGCGCACACAACTAAAAAGCGGGCGGAACACGCAGAATGGGGAACAACATGCGAAAATGTGGGCGTAATGGGGGAAGTTCAGCAGCAAACTCCCTGCAACGCCCACACGCGTGCTAACAACACGTATTCATCGAATTGAACATGGCAAACCCACGCACGCCAAAAGATGCGCAAAGCCGGAAACACGTCCGCCACGCGAAAGCAGGCGGAAGCGCCCCGCGCAGCATAAAAGTGCACGCAAACAACAAACAAGCATATACAGCTACAATGAATCTCCCATTTCTCGTAGTAGTGATCGTGGGACACCGCAGGAGGAGGAGGATAGCCAGGCCACGCATTTTGTTACCCAGGGCCAGCCTTTTTGGGAGGCCTGATGACCAGGTCTATGGCAGGTATAGGGTTCCACCTCATATCATCCTAGACCTAGTCACTGAGTGGGAGGATGACCTCACATCACCCACCTTGTGCTCCCAAGCACTGAGCCCCTTGGAAAAGGTCTCAATGTCCTGAATTTTTTGGCCACTGGGTCATTTCAGTGGACAACTGCCATAGCTGGGGGCGTCTCACAGGCCACACAGTCACGCTGCCTACACCAGGTGTTGGCAATCATGACTGCACACCCCTCAGTCCGCAGGCACATTTACATGCCCAGAACACCCGCAGAAAGGCAGGCCGCGGTCCAGGGCTTTTACAGGGTGGCGCACTTCTCTAAAGTGCTTGGTGCCATTGATTGCACCCATTTGGCCCTACGTCCACCTAGGGCCACTGAGCACATCTATCGCAAACCGCAAGCACTGGCATTCCATCAACGTGCAGGCTGTATGCAATGCCAAGGGAATCATCACCTCTGTCTATGCAAACTATCCTGGGTCCACCCATGACAGTTTCATATTCAGAATGTCAGTCCTACATGGGACCTGGAAGCTGGGAGGTATGGCAACACATGGCTCATTGGTGAGTAGCAGGGGAGTTGCTAGGTCTGGAAAAGACACGGGGCTACGCTGATGTTGGAACTGTTGGGACTGGGGGCTAGCTAGTCTTTTAGCTGTAGCTCCTGAGATTCTATCCATGGCTACAACCAAAAGATCAGGGGCTATAGTCCCCTTAGCCCCCCCTAGCAACGCCCCTGGTGAATAGCAATGCCTGTGCACATGCATGTCACACACAGACAAATACACAAACCCATCTAATGACAACCATTATCACCTCCCCAGGGGACAGTGCCTACCCTCTGAGCATCTACACGATGACGCCAATACGGAACCCCACCACACCACCCCAGATAAGATACAACGCAGCCCATATTGCAACCAGGAGCATAGTGGAGCGCACATTCAGAGTGGTAAAGTCACGCTTGGCTCCCTTGACTGCTCTATTGGGCAGCTACTATATGCGCCCCCAGTAGAGAGCAGGATAATAGTGGCAGCATGTGTCCTGCACAACGTTGCAACCTGGCGGGGTGTACCAGTGGACATGGTGGTGCCCCCACATCCCCAACCACATGCACGGCCGCTGCGCATGGGAGGGGAAGGGCACGTGGCCAGGCAGCCCATACCCAACTTGTGGCTACATTTTTCACATAAACTCCCCCCACCCCCGCGGAGTGCAAACAGGCCTGGCACATTCCAGGTGTCAATCGATGATGACAAAGGGACAGTCAACTCTCGCAACCTTAACACCCTGAGAATGTGTCCTTAGAATTGCAGCATTGTGTGCATCCCTAGCCACTTAAACACAATCCCGTGTGACCAAAAGGCACACATGCAAGCTACAGATTCCAACCCCCCATGCAAAATAGCACATCCAAATGCTGGTATGTCACCTAAACCTCCCTCAACCCCATTCACCCACCCGACACACCATGCCATGGCATGCAATGTGAAAACTTCAATAAAAATATCAACACATATGATACAACTGTCACAAAGTGCACCGTCACAAATGGAAACAGGCCACAGACAATCCCCTCAGACATGGACTCTGAAGAAAAGAGTGATCAAAAATACCCAACCTATACTGAAAGTACGTAAATTCATGCCACCAAAGGTGTGAAGACCAAAACCTTGAACCTTTGGTGGCATGCATTTCAGGGAATCCCAAAAAAGAAAAGAAAATGGGGGTGATGCAGGGTTGTCCCCCGCAACATCCCGCTCACTACGCAAAACAGTACAGCGAGTGGAGTTTGCGGTCTGGAAACCCCTGCAGCTGCATAAAAAAACAAAGAAAAAAAATGAGCCTGCGGCGCCAGTTTGCGATCACGAAAATCAATGTGAACTTGTGCAGCAGGGACACAGCATGTCTCAGAAGGCAAGTAGTATGTGCATGGGTGGATGTTGGGGTGGTGTTGGGGGTAGGGGTGTGTTGTGTGTGTTGTGGGGGTGTGTTTGCAGGGATATTCAATGCATGTTAGCATGGTAAATGCATGAACCTTCAGTGTTGCGTACATTTTCCATGTGAACTACTCCGTTGTGGACACATCTGCAATAGAAACATATTGCCGATCCCGTGACACATCATAAACAAAACCAACACATGACTATCAATTTACCAGCATAACATATCATGAACACAGGACCCAACACTGACAATGTCAGACAGTGAGGAAACACCATAGTACAAGTGCCTCAAAGTGACATTGCCACCACACGTCCTTCTACCATCATGAGAGTGGCTTTGACAGCTAAAGGGGGCATGGGACCGCATACAGCATGAAGTGCATCAAAAATGTATACAGACAAGGCAATACATGAATAAGCAAAATTAAATCATGCACAGTCAACAATATACTCACCAAAATGCAGTCCAACCATGCACTGGAGAAACCATCATGAATTGTTAGGAATATGGGATGGAGGAGGTGTAAGAAGGGAATCAGGAGACGGTATATCCTTAAATAAACTACATTGCCCAGCATTCCTTGGGACATTTTGTAATTGGTGCCGTGCACGGGTGTGGCCAGCTGAGACTCATTAGCACAGCTTATTAAGGGCCAACGGCACATGGCAGTTGTGGCTTATTTTGAGATCGGGGCAAAGCCATGCCGGAGGAGTAGGAGACCGCTGACCCGTGATCATGTGCATTTCTGCATACATCCTAAAAGCGACAGACGAATAATGCTGGAAGCTTTCCTGCCAGGTGTTCGGTCGTCTTGAAAGCAACACATTTCTTGTGCAGTGGTGGAGGGAGGACTCGAGCTGCTGTTACGGGCTACGAAAGATTACGTCCGGGAAGGCTTGCGAGCTTCCCGGCCAACAGATAAGTGTTGAACCTACATATTTTGGCAAACGCTGATGTTTTGTTCTTGCTATAGTTTTCTATTAGCGCATAAGGCAGCACTTTGACTGGCATTGCAGGCCAACTGTGGTACCGGGGGGGTTATGCGCACGTTTCACAGCAAATGACAAATATCTCTGCAATTAGTTTTGTTTTCAGTAATGTAGGTGTTTCAGTACTTTACATGCTTCCGGAGCACAGTGTCTACATTGCATTGAACTGGATATGCAGAGGGAGGCAAACTATGACAGTCTAAGGCCTGTGTCTGATACATGTCTAACAACGTTTCTGTTCCATGTTTTGTAAATGTGAAAAAGCTTGCCCTATGGCTCATGTGTGATGTTTTTCATGTTGGGAAATATTCCCTGTTATATGTTTCATCCTGCTTGCTTACATGTTGTGCCTGTATCAAGGGGTATTATATCCATGAGTGGTCATGAACCAGTACATCTAGATCTGTATTAAGAGGTTTATGGTGTTACTTGAAGTGGTGTTTGGCTCTATGTTAGGTTACCCAGGTACTAGACCGAGTAGGGTTTTTTTCCTGTTACTTCCCCAGTCCTATCCACACTAGGTGTTTTCCTAAACCTCTTTCCGGTGATCCTATATACCCCTCTCCGTCCACAACCTCTCCCTAATCCTCTTCCCCCCACTTGCTGGCACGTGGTATTCTGTGGTTACAATCAGGTACCTGTTCCAACCACAGGTGGAGGGTCGACTTCATTCGGCTTCTGTGGTTCGGGGGAGAGTGTGGACATCTCTCATCCCCTATTAGTTTTGACATGAATCCCCACTTGGGGTGTATACACAAGTTAGACTTCAGACTCACCACAGATATGACAGAAGTCCAATGCCTCTGTGTAAGTTACTGTCACACGCTGCCATCCTTGTGAGCCCATGGAAAGGGGAAGCAGGAGTGGCATATGTGTCTGGACCCCAAGCCACAAACACTAACATGAGACAAGTCTGTATGGGCCCAGCTGGAACACCCAGTGGATGCCATTGGATGCCACATAGCACCACACTGTAACATAAATGCACAATAGACAAAAAATAAAAATGGTCATAGTGTACCTGGGAGAGGGGTGAGGGGGGAGATGGGGCACCCAGGAGGGGGGAGGTGCAGGGTGCACCTCAACACCCACATGCTATGATGTTGAGACAAAAAATAATCCTCCTTGGGCTCATGGTCTGGACGGCCCGACCTGAGTGAGAGATACTTCTTCGTCATCACCCTCTGGTTGTACATCAGGAGGTGTGCGCGGTACAGGTGCCTCACCATGCACAGCTCCAACAAGCCCCTAGGCGGCAGCAAGCATGCGGGCCTGGTAAGCCTGGTTCTGCAGGAATATGGCATGGAGGTCCCCATGCAGCACCTCACGGGAAACACAGAGTTCTACCTGCAAGGGATCATGTGTAGCACAGAGTTCTGCCAGCGAGGCCTCATGTGACAGACGGACCTCCTCCTGGGTTGCATGGAGTTCAGCCGAGATGGTGCGTTGCAGCTGCTCCATCCTCTGTTCTGCTGGTGTCCCCTGGCCCATAATGAATGCAGCCAGAGTAGTGTGTATTTGTATTTATTTGTTTATATAGCGCTTTACACCAAAGTGTAAAGTGTAGTTCTGAGGGATGTGTTATCTTCCCTCAGGGCTTCCCTGTGGGCCTGTGCCTCAGCAGCAATAGCTATGCGCAAGGCCACCAGTTCAGCCTGGTGGGCCCTGTTGGAGGCCACCGTGCCCAGCCTGAGTGAGCAGCACATGGATTGCGTTGCCTGCTGCTGGAGCCCCACCTGCCTATCAGGGGGGAGAATGGAATCGCCCACACATTCCATACCTTGAGCCAACCTCTCAATCGCTCCCCTGTGTTGCTGTGCTATGGCATGCATAGCATGCCCCCACCCAGTGTTCCCTGGTGGCGCACGGCTACCACGTTGCTGGATACCACACCTGTTGGGCCCAAGGAGACGTGGTCCTTGCTGTGTTGGCACTGCCTGTGGCTGCAGGACTGCATTCCTCTGTCGATCTGCTGCCCTAGGAACAGGAGCAACTGGTATGGAGCGTGACCCTGCACCCGTAACCATCACAGGCGGAAATTCAAACACTGACTGGCTCCTTGAGGGGTTTACGCCCCACTGCACGTGTGGCGGACAGAAGAGCGTCCACTACAGAATCACTCACCGTTGACGGCATGGATTGATGACCATCCGATTCAACATCAGAGTCAAAGATATCCTCAGAGTTGTACCCAGAGCTAGGCCTGGACAGGATGGCCTGGAGCACCAATGGAGGCTCGCGGCCTACCACACCACGACCACGACTGGTGCATGGTTGTTGACCTGAATCCTCCACCCTGTCTACCATCTCCTCCTCCTCGACCTCCGGTGCCTCATCACCTGTAACAAAATAAAAAAACACATGAGCACACGTTAGCAGTATATACCACACACATAGACATCACAATATTGACAGCCAACACATAAAGGAGCCATTTCACACATGACACAAACTCCGGCATGCATGCAGTGGCAATGAAATGGAAGGGGACCCTGAAAGCAGACATCGATGCGTGTCAAATGTGAAGCCCACACATGTACTGCATGTTGCATATCACCTGCAACACACACAACCTTCTGGCAGGCATAGATCTTAGCCGTAAATGACAGATGGCAACAAAGAGATGGCACTTAGCATAGCCATGGCAGAATTCCGAAATAGCCACAGCAGTAAGTTAAATAGAACTGTCCATGACACATGTAAAATGCATGTCACCATGCACTACAAGAAAATAAATATTAAAAAAAGTACACGTGTCACAGGATGCAACAACGCAAGTGCATTGAAATACAGTGAAGGGAGGCACATGGATACATACATGCCAGGTCACTTTGACATCACACAAGTGAATAGGCATGGAGAAGGGTGAAACATGGCTCAGAAGTGCGTGCATGGGTGCAGTGCAGTACATGTGTACGGCCTCAACTATCAACAAACAAAAACGTAGTGATGTCAATCTCGTGACATAACGGCAGTGTAAGGCATGTGCAGTCTTCATGTGCAAAGTGTTGGCACTGGGTTGTAGGGATACAGTGAACCCCCTCAGCCCCCCTCAGGGGAATGGCAGGGAGGCAGTGCATGGCTCTGAGTGACTGACCAGGGTACTGTTTAGTTGCAGACAGTGTTGACAGGTGTCAATTGCATCATCTCAGTCAACTGAGACTACAGCAGATGAGAGGGGGACAGAAAGCAGGACACATGAGGAACCATCAGAAGTACACCCATACACGCAGAAGCCACAACACCAGTTGCCTAGAGCCAGGGTGGCTGTAACAGAGGGAGGCCTGTGACGACACAGACAAGGACACCCTAAACATGTGAGTGATGAGGAAGTGACCTTGAGTGAGCATGAAATGGATGACCAAATACCATGAGACAGATAAAATACCAGAGATATAGTAACAATGAGAAGCCTGCCACGGACCCATAGGGGGTTGCAGGGAATGCACACGGTCCATGAATGAACACTCATGTCCACTCTGAGCCTGTGCCATCTGCACGGTCCAAGTGAGACACCCTGCATCAAGGACAAAGCATGTACCCCACAGTATAGGTTTGGCAGGGTTGAAGAGGGAAGTGTGCATGTACACAGGAATGGAGAACAGGCCATTGCAGTAGTCCAACATGGAAATCACCAGTACCATGGAGACAGTGAGCTGCAGGGTGGTGGAGAGGCAAGGAAGCATGCCTGTGAAGCACCTTGCAGGGTAACCAACATAGCCGTCAGTCATGTGACAACATAGGCCGAGTGTTGAGTGGAACAACACCACAGGCTATATGCAAATATGTCAGTGAGCTTGAACATGGACAGGAGAGGCCGCCGAGTGACTTGCATGTAAGTAGGTGCATGTGTGGTGATGAGGACTGCCTCCGTGTGCAGCACATGCCCTGCATGCAGACTGCATCACTACAAGCACGGATCAGTCAAGCATTGCATGTGTCACACATGGCACTCATGAATACATAGCCTGAACTGGCAGTCAATCACAACACATCACACAAGCAACACACACATGGGCTGGACACACAAGCATCAACACTCACCGGACATTGTATCATAATCCGGCATCGCTCCCACTCTCTGGATAAATCCCTGATCAATGAACTCTGCAGCGATTTCCTCGTGCGGAATGAGTTCATCCTCCTCTGGTGGTAGCCCACTGCCAGTCACCACAGTCAGGGCGTAATTAGAGGCCCGCTTTTGATTTGCACAGTGTCGGAGGTCAGTCCAACGCTTGTAGCAATCCTGAGCTGTGCGCCTCTCATATCCCATGGCACTGACACTTTCCGCAATGCACTGCCAGTGGACCTGATGCTGGGCAGGCGTAGTATGGCACCCTGGGCCCACCAGCATATCGCGTTTGTGTGCCAACACGTAGCCCACAACGAAGTCCAGTTCCACTTTATTGAAAGACCTCTTCTCCAGCATTGGATCTTTCATGGATTCACATGCTTAGAATATTCCCCATCGTCAGGCTGGGAATCCTCGGTAAATTATATAGACCTTTTCCATAGGAAAATGTTGACACTTTTGTGTCCTATCTATGTCGTTTTGGGCCGCGTATGCCTGCGCCATTAGGACGTAGAGGCATAAGTAGCCCCGCCCCCCCGGCTCCCTCAGATTTCAACCGTCTAACAAAGTAGTGGGATTACCTCGAGTATCTACTATTTTATTAGGTTGTGCGTTCTTCTACTGCTTCGACTGTTTCTTTTCGAAGTATGTCTGGAAAGGCGTTATTTCGTCCGTGTGCTACATGCGGTCTTAAGAAGGTATATGAAGGAGACGGCCATATGGACTGTATTTACTGCCTTCACCCTCATCATACGGCGGACACGTGTGAGATCTGTCAAGGCTTCTCACAGAAGACCCTAAAAGACTGCAACAGACGCCTGGTTACTTGGCTCAATGACGGAGCGGGTGCGTACCCGGCATCGGAGGTAGGTTCTACAGCCTCGAGATCTAGGTCTCCTGTCCCCCCTCTTGATCAGGGTCGGCGGAGCCTCCGGCGAAGAAATCGCGCACATCTGAAAAACGCCCCTCGGAGAAACATCCTGCAAAGTCCTCCTCTTCACATAAGGCTTCGTCTTCTTCCTCCTCATCTAAAAAGGAGAGAAAGGACCCATCGAAATCCTCCTCAGGAGACCGTCATGAGTCTACCTCGAGTTGAGAGTCCTCGTCCCACAAGTCAAGGCCAAAAACGGCGGGAACGCCTCAAGGCCCTGCTCCACAGACTTCATCGACGACGGTCCGGTCGTCGACTCCTGCTTTGTCTTCGGCGACGGCTCTTCCGACGGCTATTTCGTCAGGTCAAACAGAGCCTATGGGAAAGATGTCATCGTCGACGGTGGCCCCGTCGGTGGGATGGCAACCGTAGGTTTTTGACCTGATTCCGCCTGAAGCCTTGCTGCAACCAGAAGCGGCTTTCTCCATCTCGTCTGCGGAGGATGACCGTGATCCGGTCGCACATCCAACCGATCTGGGACTACAACCAACTGGTTCGTGGTTGCTCTTTAGTGGAAGTGCCATTCCAGTTACCTCTTCCTTACTGAAACCCCAGGCGGTTCTGTCCCTGGAGGTGTTGAACACATTACAGAAGCTGTTGGAGCGGTTGGACACTCGGTTACCTCAGCTTGTCCCGACAGCGCTGCAAGCCTCGTCAGTCGTCGACGAGCCAGGCCCGGCTCCTCGCCCTCCACCCAGAAATCCTACCGCTTACCTGGTTGAGGAAGATCGTTCTCGTCCGCAGGAAGAAGGGGAACTGTCAGAGTCAGAACGTGAAGGGTCGGTTTCAGACATCTCGTTATCCCCCTCAAGGGACCCTACATGGGACTCTGAAGCGGAGATGGAAACTCCGAAGAGTCCAGCGCAGCCATCACCACCTGATGATGTGGGTGCTTTCCATGCCATGATAGGTAAGGCATGTGCAGAGTTGGCCTAGTCCCAGAAGAAGAGAAAAAAGATTGTTTTCTGTTCGATCATATGGGCAAGAGAAGAAAGGCGATATTTGCTATCCCCATTTTAGACCATGTCTGGCAGGAGGGACTGAAAACCATGCGTCACCCTTTTTCAGAACCGGCAGTAAAAGGTCGATTGGAAAAGAAATTCAAGGCTCCGGAATCGACCGCCAAGTGCTTGACGTCTCAACCTTTGCCAGAATCAGTGGTATCCGCCGCGGCGGCCAGAAAGGCAAGGTCGCAACACAAATGCACGACGCCGCCCGATAACGAAGCCAGGAGACAAGATGCTTTTGGAAAGAAAGTGCTATCGGTCGGAGCGACTACAGTTAAAGCAGCCAACTCCCTGGCTATTATGGCCAGGTATGATAGGGAAATGTGGCATCGACTAGCTCCTATCTTGGACCATCTGCCGGAGGAACACAGGAAGTCTGCCATGCTGCTCGTACGTGAGGGAGAAGAGGCATCCAATCATACCATTAACATTGCTGTCGACCTGGCGGAATCAGGCTTTAAGCAAATTAACAATGGCGTAGTGTTACGGAGGCAAGCCTGGCTTAAATACACGACGCTCAGACCAGAGGTACAATATAAGGTAATGGATATGCCGTGCGAAGGAGAACACCTGTTTGGGGAGAAAGTCGATGAAGCCCTGAAGGGCATGAAAGAAGATTCTGACACGGCTCGTTCCCTTGGAGCCCTCCAGAGTGGTAGGAATTTTCGTTCCTTTCGTCCCTTCAGAGGAGCATCAGGTAACTCCCGGTTTGGATCGTCTAGAGACCGAGGTTTCACCAGGCCCTCCTACTCTTCCCAAGGCTACAGACGTGCACCCCAAGCTACTCGAAAAGGCAGCGATTACCAAACCTCCAGACGACGAGGCGCCTACTCCTCGTCGACGAAGGATAAACAGACCAAAAGCCAGCAATGACAATTTACAGGGCGTCCTGGGGGGCAGAGTGTCTCGTCACGTCGACGAGTGGGCATGCATAACAACAGACCAATGGGTTTTGGACACGCTACATCTGGGCCATTCTCTACAGTTCAAGGACAAGCTGACACGCATTCCACCGGTGTTCTCGATGCAGACCCACCTTCAAATACTAAGGCAGGAGGTGACGCTTATGCTGCAGAAAGGGGCTATAGAACTGGTTCCGGTGGCAGAAAGAGGACAGGGAGTGTACTCCCGTTACTTTGTCATCAAGAAACCCAATGGAAAAGGGCGTCCCATTCTAGATCTACGAGCACTGAACAGACTGCTCAAGAATCTAAAGTTCAAGATGCTTACGCTCCAAGAAGTGATCCGTTCGATACAACTGGGAGACTATTTGTCGGCGCTAGATCTTCAAGACGCATACTTCCATATCCAGATGCGTCGGCATCACAAAAGATTTCTATGGTTCGTCGTCGGACGGACCCACTATAAGTTCAATGTCACCCATTCGGTCTAAAATCGTCTCCCAGGACGTTCACCAAGTGTCTGGCTCCAGTAGCAGCCTGGTTAAGGAAAGAAGGTCATCATGTGTACCCTTATCTAGATGATTGGCTAGTGAGGGGGTTGTCTCCAGAAAGAACACAGGAAAGTCTGCATGCCACCATGTGCCTCCTACAACGTTTGGGCTTCGCAATAAACTTCGAAAAGTCCTCCTTATTGCCATCAAGGACCTTGGTCTTTCTGGGGGCAGAGTTCCAGACGCAGTCAGGACTGGTAAAGCCATCCGTCGAAAGGGTTCTGAAACTGCAGCAAAAAGCATCGGAGTGGAAAATCAACACCAGAGTATCAGTGCGAAGGTACATGTCCCTACTGGGGACCATGTCGTCTTGCATACCCTTAATCAACAATTGCCGTCTCTTCATGAGACCGAATCAAGAATTCTTGGTGGATCGATGGGCACAGAGTCAAGGGCTTTGGTCGGACAAATTGACCATCAACAGCAAACTTGTGCAGGCACTTCAGTGGTGGAGAGTTTCCATAAATCTGACAAAGGGAATGCCCTTACTGGAACCGGTGTTCCAGATGACGGTGGTGACAGATGCTTCCCTAATTGGATGGGGAGCTCATCTGGATTCCCTACTGGTTCAGGGACGTTGGTCATCGGAGGAATCCGGCCTTCATATCAATGTGCTGGAATTAAGTGCGGTGCGTTGGGCCCTGAAATCCTTTCTTCCACGGATAAAGGGATCGGTTGTACGGATTATGACAGACAACACAACAACAATGTTTTATCTGAGGAAACAGGGAGAAACTCGCTCCAGAACTCTGTCATCCGAAGCCCAGGAGATCTGGCATTGGGCCATTCAGCAGAAGATATATCTATTGGCGTTCCACTTGCCAGGAGTCAAAAACGTGCAAGAAGACTCTCTCAGCAGGGAAATGAACCGACTACACGAATGGGAATTGAGCGACCAACAACTACACCGTGTCTTCGAGAAATAGGGTCATCCGGCCCTCGACCTCTTTGCAACGAGAGACAACAAGAAATGCCCACAATAAGCGAGCAGGTGGCCGCAGCAAGACTCACTAGGGGAAGCGTTCTCTTTCCCGTGGACGGCCAAGTTTCTGTATGCCTTCCCCCCATTTCCGCTCATACGTCGGACGCTGCAATGGATCCACAGATATCCATGTCGGGTGATCCTGGTGGCCCCGTACTGGGCCAGACAAGTGTGGTTCTCCGATCTACTCCATCTTTCAGCGGCAGAGCCAATGAGGTTCCAGAAAGTCACGAACCTTCTGCCTCAGGAGAAAGGGGTTGTTTGGCATCACGACCCTGACAGCCTCAGTCTGACAGCCTGGCTCCTGATTTCTCCGAGTTTGGTACGTTAGAGATTCCAGCGAACTGTCGTTGCATTTTGCAAGCGGCGAGGGAGCCGCTCACGAACGCTTCATATTCATACAAATGGAGGAGATTCTGCATATGGTGCTCAGGTCAACCAGGTCTGGTCCCGCAGGATATTACACCAGAACAGCTTCTACCGTACTTGCTACTCCTAGCTCAAAAAGGCTTGTCTGTTTCATCCATAAAAGTGCATCTAGCTGCCATTTCGAGATTTACTCTGAAGAGACATTTAACTCCGTTATTTAGTGACCGGCTGATGAAACATTTCCCTAAAGGGTTGTTCCGAACCTTTCCTCCGGCGAAAAAGTTCCCTCCAAGCTGAAGTCTTAACCTGGTTCTGGCAGCACTGATGAAGCCCCCTTTTGAGCCGATGTCATCGTCATCATTGAAATTTTTGTCATGGAAGTTGGCTTTTATGGTAGCTATTACTTCGGCTCGACGACTGTTAGAAATACAAGCTTTAGTGATCGATCCACTGTACTTGAGATTTTTCAGTAATAAAGTCATGTTGGCTACTAATCCTCATTTCATTCCTAAAATACCTGCCATGTTTCATAAGCACTCTTCTATAGTGCTGCCGACGATTTTTCCAACACATTCGTCGGTTGCGGAGAAGACTCTCCATACATTGGACATGAAAAGAGCTTTAAAGTTTTACCTCCATCGCACTCAAAGCTTCAGAGACACGAGACAGCTATTGGTGGCTTATGGCCCTTCGGCTAAAGGTAAGCCGATCTCGAAACAAGGACTAGCCCGATGGGTGTCGTCTACTATTTCCTTTTGTCACTCAAAAGCCGAAAAACTGCTGGAGAAGCGTCCAAGGGCCCATTTGACGAGATCCACTTCCTCGTCGACGGCGTTGTGGTCCGGAATTCCGCTGGGAGACATCTGTCAGGCGGCTTCCTGGTCGGTACCACACACGTTTACCCGGCCTTATTGCCTCGAGCAGCAACATGCTGAGGATACACAGATGGGTCGCGCAGTCCTACGACACCTGTTTCAATAAGGTAAGCCCCAATTAAGGGGTCACATCCTTTGGCTAATGTAATTTGAAGTGTGATGTTGTCACTGTTAACATACTATACGGTGATGTTTAGCCATGATAAATATGCATTATGGTTATGGAGATATTGGTTTGCATACACACCTCCATCTATGGGGATACTGCTGTACAATCTATTCTAAGCATGTGAATCCATGAAAGATCCAATGCTGGAGAAGGGAATAGTTTCTTACCTGTAACTCCATTTCTCCAGCATTGGTATCTTTCATGGATTCACATGCGCCCCGCAGCCTCCCCTGGCATGCAAACCAGATGTCCTCCCAGACTACTTTTGGGGTCGAAATCTGAGGGAGCCGCGGGGGCGGGGCACCTTATACCTCTACGTCCTAATGGCGCAGGCGTACGCGGCCCAAAACGACGTAGATAGGACACAAAAGTGTCAAAATTTTCCTATGGAAAAGGTCTATATAATTTACCGAGGATTCCCAGCCTGACGACGGGGAATATTCTAAGCATGTGAATCCATGAAAGATACCAATGCTGGAGAAATGGAGTTACAGGTAAGAAACTATTACCTTCCTTGCCATACCGGAGGCCGGAGCCGTGTCTGGGGTCCCAGCCTCTTGCGCAGAAGCACACTTCCTCCTCTTGGCCGGTTGTGCGGACCCTGAGTGGCTAATGCCGCTATGGTCAGTAGGGGCAGTGGCTATGGTGGACTGGTCAATGGGAGTAGTCATTGGCATGAGGACGGAAGGCCTGGATTGAGTAATGGGCTGCTGGGTGCTCTTGCCAGGACCCAGCGGTACACCTGCTTCAGTGCCAAGTGCTGTGACCAACACAGTCCTGGCTGGTAGACTCACTGCCGGGGTGGTGTTGGCTGCATCTGCCCCTGCAGCTCCCACCACCTGGCTGCTTAGGGCAGCAGATGTCACCACTGCCCCAGATACATGTGCCTTGGTCAAAGCTACCTTAGGCACATGTGGCTTGGCCTTCCTGACCTGATAATCTGCCTGGGAGTCCTCCTGTGCCAAGGCAGCTTGCGCTGGCTGACCACGAGCATGGGTGGTGGTTGCCACAGCTGCACCTGCAGCTTCCATTAGCTGGTGGCCCATGCCAGCAGATGACACTGGCTGTGGGGTCAGATGTGCACTGGGGATGTCTGCAGCAGCAGCATCTCCCTGAGGCGCTCGGGATGGTGGCATGGCTGTCCCAGCATGTGGCTGGACATCCTGCCCCTGTGGAACAGCCTGGCGACATCCACTTCTGCTTACACCTTGGCCTCCTTGGACTCCCTGGCCACCCCGCCCATGTGCCCCACCATGCCCAGCCTTGGGAAGTCACCAAACTTTGCATCCCTTACCTTTTGGTGGCCTCCCAATCATGGCACACATGGACTATTGTCAATGGGAGGTGCACACAACAATTGTCCTGGGCAATTGGGGTGAAGGGGGCAGGGTACGTGTTGGTAGACGCACCCCTGTGCTCTGCAAGGCTGTCTGTGACCCTTGGTGAAAAAAGATGGGACACGCAACGCTCAGGCCCCCCAAAAAAACAAAACAAATGTGCATGCAATCCCCGATAGCCCACGTACGTGGAATAAACCTCCCACAGTACGCCGTGGCACCCAGGGACACAAAAAAAGCATACACGTGGAAAACCCAGGCTACTCTGACCTCGAGAACGGGGTACGCGACACATAGGAGGAACCACAGTGGGGAATAACAAGCATGCGCGACTCACTGTCTGCCTTGCGTGGAAAAGAAAAACACACGTGCTTGTGCGCTTAGGCAACTCCCCCGCCAAAACAAGAAGTAAGAACTCTAAGCGTTGTGAAGATGTCTTGTGTGAACCCACAAGTAGAAGAAACACACACGTCGGTCACCACGAAAAGCACATACAGCGAACTGCCATCCCTCGCGGACCTTTAACCCGTGCCGAAGGCAACGCCCGCGCACGTCACATCACTTACGCGCTAAGGGCCTTTCCTGGAATTTCACACTATCGCGCTGCTATTTCAAGTGCAGAGTCACTCTGCATCAAACTGGCCACGTGACTACACACGGAAGACCACGCTCCTTCCCAGAAGGCCATTTACCTGCCCCCCAAAGCCCAGAGCAGCCTTCTATGAGCCATCTGCTGCTGCCAGCCAGCTTGCTGCCAACATGCCCTGTTATTTGGTGCCTGCACAGAAGACATTGCCAGAGGTCCTCTTGCTGCGACCACCTCTGCTGATATAGAAGATTCCCGACTGCTGTACTATCGCTCCACAGCCCAGCCCCAGGACCCAGTTGCCCACCCACACCTGCCTCGGGGGTTGCCATGTCGGACCAAACACCATCTGGGGCTAGTGGCAACCCCCAGTCAGAGAGGCAGAGGGCTGCCAGCTTCACTGCCAATGAAGTTGGCATCCTGGTGGAGCAAGACCTAGGGCATTATGATGCCCTCTTCTCGTCATCGCGTTTGGACAAGGAAGGACAGAGGGGAATCTGGTCGGATATCATGGATGCCACCAACACGGTCGGGGTGGCATCCCGAGACTACCAACGCGTCCTGAAGCGCTGGGAGGACTTCATGTCCAAGACCCACAGCAAGGCCAGGCACCTCGTTGCGACTCGTGGAGAAGTGGGGCCCCGGGACTAGTTGAGCAACATCCAGATGCGGGTCCTGGAGTGCACACACCCAGCGCTTCACCACCAGGTCCTCCAGTTGCAGACCCGCCTGGAATTGAGTGGTAAGTGACCATGTGTACTTTTCCAGCGTACTGCATGTTTAGGTGTGGCAGGAGTGGGCACCTCGGCCGTATGTCTGGCATGCCCCATGTATGGATGTCTGTGTGCAGGGACGTGACGGTGCTGCATGTGAGTCCAGTCAAGAGTGTTCCACATCAATGGTGTCTTTGTTGCAATGCATGATATGCACCAGCATGTGACGATGCACACATGTTTTCATGCCTGTGTCTGTACTCGGCCATGTTTGTGGTGTAATACATGGATGTTATGCCACCCTCATGGGCGTGCACAGTGAACATGTGCGTGTGTCTAAGTGGTGAGTGTGTGACTGGGAATCACCATGGATGCATGACACATGTCCGTCCAGATGCATGATTGACTGAGGCGGCACAGTTGCCAATGAGTGCTCTGTAACAGGAGGTAAACATGGCCAGATGCATGACTGTCCGGTGGTGTGTGTGCATCTGATGTGTATGTCCCACGATGCATGTAAGGTTCAGCCACCCTTTTGATGTTCCCACAGTGCCTTGGACATGGATGCAAACGTTTGTTGCACGTGCCATGCTTGTTTCAGGATGTGTGTTGCGTGCACTGACCCGAGTGTTGTGGAGGGTGATGATGGTTGTGACGTTTGACAGTGCCACTCATGGGAATTTGCTTGGTGGCTAGCAGACTACTGTTCACTACTCTGATGCTTGTGTTCAATGTCTCCCTATCTACAGCAGCGATTGTGAAATAGGGCGGAGAGAGCGTTGTGGAGCAAAGCGGCAGGGATGCCTCCACCAGACGGAGAACCAAGGCCCAGTCACCCTCCCAGGTTATATCACCTTCCGGAAGCGAGGGGACTGGTGCCGCGTCCGCGGCCACAGCTGCTGAGGGGAGGCCCAAGAGGGCGAGGTTGGTAGCGGGCTCCTCGGCAGCGGAAGGGGCAGGTGAGCCCCCACAGGGACAGGACATTGCGGAAGACGGTGCGGAGCCATCCAGGTCGGTGGTGGTTGAGGAGGAGGAGGCCACATTAGACCCGCACATGGGGCCCAGAGGGGGTGATGCCACCGGTGCAAGTGGTGCAGTCCATGGGCAGAGGCAGGAGGCAGCACAGGTCGCTGCGGAGGTGCCTGTGCCTGATCCTGTCCCTGAAACTAAGACTGCATCAATGCGCATCCGGCACGGATGCCTCAGTCCAGGCCCGTCCGCAGGTAGGGGAGGAGTCCACAGCAACTGACATTCCTCTACCTGTGGACGAGGCAATCCATGACAGGGTTGAGCCCGTCCTAGTCGGTGTCGCGAATTGCACACGCGTTACTCATGATGAAGTGCGTGCTTCAGGACCACGCATGTCATCACAAACAGGTGTGTGCCATCCTGAACTGGCTAGGATGGCTCATTGTCGGTGGTTTCCTCCATGTGCTGGGCGCTCTTGCGACCCCCTCCTCCTCTTCACCCACCATGCGCCAGTCCTCCATGCCGTCTTCTGGCCCAGATAGCACCAGGGCCCCATGTGGACCTGCCACATCCACCGCGGCCAGGCTGGTGGAGATCACAACCCTGCCACACTCGGGAGTCGGAGGTTCAGCAGAGGTGGTCACCCCAGCCACAGGACCCTTGGCAATGAAGGTTGAGCAGGCACCTATGAGCAGGGCATGTGCACGACGGCCCCGGGGGTTGCCATCTTCCCAGAGGCAGTCGTGGTGACACAGGCAAATGGCATCAAGGCAGCAGCAGGCTTGACGTAGGAGACGTCAGGACTCGGGGCCAACTACATCACAGGAGCAGGCATCGGCCAAAGGGCAGGAGGACCCTGGACAAAGTGTGTCTTCTGTGTGGCAGCGGATGGGCCAGCAAACAGGTGCAGAGCGGTTGCGGGCAGAGAGGGCACGGCTCACCATGGTCAGGGCAGAGAACTCTGTGCAGCGGGCAGAGAGGCAGGCAGAGTTACTCAAGGAGACTCACAGGGAGTTGGTGGAGAGCATGGCGGTGTCCCTACGAGCCCTCGAGGATAGAGCACAGTCCTGCCTACGGGCTATAGACACGGAGTTCGATGATGCCCTGGCCAAAACTCTTGGTAACTGCGGTGAGCTGTAGGACTAGCCTGCCGCCATTGTAAATAGTTCTTTAGTGTTAGGTTTCCTTTCATTTTCTTTTTTCTTTGGAGTCCATTGACATTGCTCCACTTTTTGTATATAGTTGTTTTTTATAGGGTGTTGTTTAGGATCATTCAGCCTTTTGGGATCATGGACCCTTCATCCTTTCTTGTACATAGTTGGACTTTGGTGGATTGCTTGGCTTTTATTTTCCCATGGAGTAATGGTATTTATAAGGGCCACTTTCAGGGTTTTCTCTTTTTTTGGATTTTCATGTTCATTTGGATTTTGCATTTCAATTTGTTTACGTTCATTTAATTTACATTCTCATTTTTCATTTATTTTGTGTGTATTTTTTTTTAATACATTTTCATTTAGTACAATCTGGGCCTCATTACGACCCTGGCGGTAATCCGCCGTCATTACCGCCATGGCGTAATGAACGTTAACGCTGTGGGACGATGGCGTAAAGTGCGCCATATTAGGACCCATCGCGCACGAGCATTACGCCATGGCGGTAATGTAAACAGCGCCATGGCGGTAATGCCCCCAAAACGGCACCTACCGGCATCGTATGCGGCGCAAGGTGCACCACCGCCACCGCCGTACATAGCGGTGACCGTAGTTAGCGGTCACCGCAATTAGCGGTGACCGTAGATAAGCGGAACCGGAAGTAGCGTCACCGCGGCGGAACGGGAAAGAGCACGGCGGCCATCTTTAAAAACACAATCCATTGCCATCCTCCGAAACCACTGGACATCCGAGCCTGAGACCCCGCCAATACCGGCTTCAACCTTCTACCTGCAGGAAGATGCCTAAAGTTTTGAAAAAAGCCTGTGACCGCCAGCGGCAAGACCGCTTCTCCAGAGAGGAGCTTACCATTCTAGCGGAGACCCTCCAGGAGAACGCTGCAGTGGTATTCTCCAACCAACTGACAAGACCGGCCATATCCAAGAAGAAGGCCATATGGGCACTGGTAGCTCAGCGGGTCAGTGCCGTGGGAACAACACCCCGCAATGTCAAACAGTGCCGCAAGCGGTGGGACGATCTCCGGCTCAGAGTCAGGAGCATACTATCAGCCAACATGAACCTGGCAATGGCAACTGGGGGAGGATCGGAGTCCCCTATAAAATTGCAGCCATGGGAGGAAATCTGTGCCTCCACAATCGGAATGCAGAGCATTGAAGGAGTAGGAGGAATGGAGAGAGGAGCCCCGACATCGGGCGATGCAGGTAGGTGGCTCAAATCAAGGCATGCAAATCTCACCTAAGTCCATTCATGTGAAGTACAATGTTGGCCCATAGTGTGAATGCAACACATCAGCAGGAGACTGCCCACAGATACATCCGATCTGCACCCTGTACACATGCAGCACGCACACCCTAACTGCAGGCACCCACATACCTCCATGCTACTTCCACACAAAAGGGAGACAACTTTTTTCCCCTGCATGAAATGTGCCACATGTACTAACTGATGAGATGCCAGTCGCCACAATGCCCGGCCAATGTCCGCAGACCCATCAATAACACTCTCCCTCCTCTGTCCCACCACAGGCTCAAATTCCGACCTTGAGGAAGAGGACACCACAGCCTCCACACCCACCAAGAGGGCCAGGCCAACTGTGCCAACGCCACAACCCTCCACCTCTGTCGTCCCGAGGAAAACACCACAGCAGGCAAAATCCATGCAAGGGAAACAGGACAGGGCACAGACAGCCACCCCAGCAGGCAGTACAGCAGCAGCAGCAGCAGCAGACATCACACCAATCATGCCCACAGAAGCCACAGCCTCTGCTGCAAGCAGCACAATTGGGGAGACTGCTGCCATTGCTGCCTCCTCCGATAGCGAAGCAGGGATCTTTGAGGAGAGTGATGTCAGAAGCCCCACAGGCCACCCTCATTCCCCCTACCTGTCCCTAAGCAGCCCGCATGCGGATGCCACACAGGGTCAGCCAGAGGATGACGATTGGCCAGCCACTCCATCCCCGCTGCAGGGGCAGATCAGCCCAATGGGAATACCACTGCCATTAGCCATGGGCCAGAATTCCAACCATTCTCTGGAGGCGATTGCCACCCGGCAGCAGCAACTTTCCTCGCTGCTCGAAGAACATGTTGCTGAATGTGGGGGGTCAAGTGCAGCAATGGAGAAATGTGCTGAGACTGTGAAGGCAGCTATAGAGTCGTCCACAAAGGACATCTGCGCGGAACTAGCTGCTGTGCGGCACGCCATCACTGACCTTGTGCAGACAATACGGGCCATGCGTCCAAATGAGCAGGCAGGATCCTCCTCGGTTGCCAGCTCGACACCGAGCAGCCCCATCCGCCGATCGGGGAGGAACCTCCGCAGCACAGGCAGGGGTGCCCCGGGGGCCAGTGGAGGGGGCTGCCAATAGTGGCCGGACAGTGTAGGAATCCTACTACTGACACTGCTGCACAGACCAACTCACACCTTTGTTGGGATTCCAGGGGGGGGGGGAGGGTGGAGGGGGGAGTGGGTGTGTTGGGGTGTGCAGGGGGGTGGCGGGGTGGTGTGTTGGGGAGTTAAGGGGGGAGTTTGGGGGGGGTGTGTGTGCAGGGGGGAGGTGGGAGGTGGGAGGGGGTGTGTTGGGGTGTGCAGGGGGGAGGTGGGAGGTGGGAGGGGGTGTGACACGACAGTTCATAGTTCAAATACACTTTTTTCGTTTCAAAAAAGGAAATGTGTGGACATTTTCATTGCGTATGTGTGCTTTATTGGTGTCCAGTCCTCAGTGTGCATGCCCCAGAGTCACACAGTGCCCCAAGTGCAGTCTCCATGCGATGAACACCAGCCGTGTGTGCTAGAAGCAGTGGTTGATGATACTTTGGCGCATGGCACGCCCCTCCTGTGCATCGCCTCCTCCATGTGGTGGCGCCCCTTCTGCACCCTCCTCATCCTCATCCTCATCGTCAGGTGGTTGCAGTTCTGCGTCAGGGGGCAGGGGCACATTCCGTCTGACGCACATATTGTGCAGCATGACACATGCCATGACGATCTTTGCCACCTTCTCATGGCCATACAGGAGTGCCCCACCAGACCTGCTGAGGCTTCGGAACCGTGCCTTCAGGAGGCCGAATGTCTGCTCTATGACCACACGAGTACGTGTATGTGCACGGTTGTAGTCCTCCTCGTGCTGGTTCTGCGGGTTCCGGACTGGCGTGAGGAGCCACCTCTTCAGGGGGTAGGCTGCATCACCTGTATGTAGGCGAGAATGTATGTGTCAGTCATGTTGTCTGATCAGGAACATGATGTCCCACCATGGCTGGCATGGAACTGTTACCTTGGCTCACTTCTACATGCACTAATTGATTCACACTATGCAACCAGTATATGCTCATTGCTGCCATGGCCTGTTTTGCATGCCATCACCCTATGTATGCAGAGGGGTTTTGTGCATTGTGAGTGGCCTTCCTCTGTATCCGTTCTCTGTGTTACTCACAGCCAGGTGGAGTATGCATCATCCCCCCCCCCCTTTCAGCCAGGTGGAGTATGCATCATCCCCCCCCCCTTTCAGCCAGGTGGAGTATGCATCATCCCCCCCCCCCCTTTCAGCCAGGTGGAGTATGCATCATCCCCCCCCCCCTTTCAGCCAGGTGGAGTATGCACTGGTACGTCATTCCCATGCCCACTTCCATGACATCGCACTCACCGAGTAGCCAGGATCTTGGGCCTGCATGTCGCTCCATGTAGCGTGGTATTGTGGAGTTCCTCAGGACCATGGAATCATGGGTTGATCCGGGGAATCGGGCACAACAATGTGTGATGATCTTGTTGGAGTCACAGACCATTTGCACGTTGACAGAGTGGAACTGTTTCCGGTTGCGGTACGGTACCTCCATGGCACGTGGAACCACCAATTCCACATGGGTGCAGTCGATGGCACCAATGCAACCGGGTATGCTGGCTAGTGCATGGAAACCCACTTTGGTGTTTGCAATCTCCTGGGCAGTCCGTGGTAATGAGATGTGGTCGTCTGTGTGCTTGAGGAGGGCATCGAGCACTTGGATGAGTGTTCGTGAGAATAATGGTTGTGAAATGCCATGCAGGTGCCCCACTGTGTGCTGGTAGGTGCCTGTGGCCAGGAAGTGGAGTACAGCCACTACCTTCAGTAGGGGGGGGATGGCGGTTGGACTTTCTATCATGCTGACGATGTCGTTGTGTGTCATGTCTACGATGGCGGTGATGGTGTCCCTGTCCAAACGGTACAGGGTGTGGATCTGCTCAGCAGTGAGGTTGTTTGGATTGGCTCTGATGCGTGGGATTGGGGGCTGCCTGCGTGGTGGCACTGGCTGTGCTGGTGGGGCTTGCTGGGCCTGCCTTGCCCTCCTTCTCCTCCTGCGTCTCCTCTGTGCTGCCTGTTGTTGTTGTTGTTGCTGTTGCTGTTGTAGTAGCACATGCATTGCTATCAGGTCCTCCAGCCCCAACATTGCTAGTCGTATTGGCATCATTGTGGAGTGTGACTGGGTGTGGGTAGGGGTGGGGTGTGCTCTTTGTATACTCCCCTGAGTCTGTATTGCCTTCACCTGTGCTGTTTCTGTGCACCTGTGGCAGCTGCATTCACTTGAATTGGCCCTTTACGGTTGGTTCGCGATGGCGTTATTTGCACCATGGCGGTAAGGTACTTAGCGGCCTCATTGATGGCGTTAGGTGCATGTCCGCTTGGGTCGGCATTTGCGTGCCTTTCCGCCATGGCGCTAAGTACGGTGTGGGCGGTCGCGTGCGCGCACCCTTAGCGCAGTTTGCGGCAGCGTTAACTACGATGCCGCTATTGGCATCGTAGTTAACGGTCACGGGTCATGATCGGACCTGGCGGAAAACGATGGCGGTAAGCATTTACCGCCATCGTTTTTCGCTTAGCGCCAGGGTCGTAATCTGAGTGTTGTCTGCTGTCAATTGTTTGGCGCATGTGTCAATCGCCATTGGCTCTGGCATGTGTCGCTGCTGTGTGGCTATGTTGGACATGTAAATGTGTGCATGCCTGTGGGTTTTGGTGAATGCCATGCCATGGGGCCAGTACTGTGAAGTGGGGCCAATGGAAGGGTGTGGAGTTGCACTGGGGGGGCAGCGTGGGGTGGCATTTGGGTGGACATTTGCTACATGATTCTATGTTGTGACAATGTGTTTGGAGGGGGACATGAGTCAGGGCCTGCCTGCAGGTTGCTGTCACTGGTGGGGTGTGGGGCCATGAGTCGGGCCTGCCCGCAGGTTGCCGTCACTGGTGGGGCCTGCCGGCAGGTTGCCGTCACTGGTGGAGTGGGGACATGAGTCGGGGCCTGCCTGCAGTTGCCGTCACTGGTGGGATGGAGGGACATGAGTCTGGCCTGCCTGCAGGTTCCCGTCACTGGTGGGGTGGGGGGACATGAGTTGGGGCCTGCCTGCATGTTCCCGTCACTGGTGGGGTGGGGAGAAAGGGGCATGCATGCAGTGTATGGCGCCATGTGGGCTGCCTGCGGCCATGGACGGGGGTGATGGGGGCGGTCCCTTGTAGTGTGGGCTGCCTGCGTCCATGGTCACAGTTGATGGGGTGTCTCTTGTGGTGTGGGCTGCCTGCAGCCATGGTCACGGGTGATGGGGGTGACCCTTGTGGTGTGGGCTGCCTGCGGCCATGGTCACGGGTGATGGGGTGTCCCTTGTGGTGTGGGCTGCCTGTGGCCATGGTCAGGGGTGATGGTGGGTCCCTTGTAATGTGGGCTGCCTGCGGCCATGGTCACGGGTGATGGTGGGGTCTCCTGTGGTGTGGGCTGTCTGCGGCCATGGTCAGGGGTGATGGAGGGATCCCTTGTGGTGTGCGCTGCCTGCAGGGTGTGTTCGCGGGGGCGGCCAGCACGCAAGGCATTGTTCACGTGATTCGCCAAGCAGGAGCGGGGAACCCAAGGCGCTTTTCACACAATTTAATTTGTGGGAGCGGGGTACGTGTATTCAAGGGGGTGCGCGGGTAATTTTCACGCGCTTTGGCTGGCGCGAGCGGGGTGCGCGTACTCAAGGGGGTGTGTGGGTAGATTTTCACACATTTTGGCTGGCGCGAGCAGGGTACGCGTATTCAAGGGGGTGTGCGAGCAGATTTTCATGCGTTTTGGCTGCCGCGAACGGGGTACGCGTATTCAAGGGGGTGAGCGAGCAGATTTTCCTGGGATTTTGCTGGCGCGAGTGGGGTACGCGTATTCAAGGGAGTGCGTGGGTAGATTTGAACACATTTAGGCTGGCGCGAGCGGGTACGTGCATTCAAGGGGGTGCATGAGCAGATTTTCCCATGATTTTGCTGGCGCAAGCGGGGTACGCGTATTCAAGGGGGTGCACACAGAGTTTTCATGTGTTTTGTCTGGTGCGAGCGGGGTATGCGTATTCAAGGGGGTGCGTGGGTAGATTTTCACACGTTATGCCTGGCGTGAGCGGGGTATGTGTATTCAAGGGGGTGCGCAAGCAGATTTTCATGTGTTTTGGCTGGCAAAAGCGGGGTACGTGCTGTTTTTCACACCTATACGGTGTAGGTGGCCTGTATGCTGGTTCGGGGTTTGCGCGACCCTTTGTGCCATAATTGGGATTTCTATGGCTTTTTCTGGCACAAAGGGCGTATTTGGGGGCGTTACTGCTGCTGCTGGATTTTCGCTGTGCCACGGCTGAAAATGGCTCGGGAAATCCATGAATACATGGTGTGCCAAAATTCTGTTTTGCGCTGCTCCTTCTGCGCTGAATTATATGAATTGACGTTTTAATGTTTTATCGCTCTAGATTCCCTCTGTGATTTCCTGACTCTCGTTACACGATCCAAAGGTTAGTACTTGTGTGTTCCCGGATACCTTGCGCTTGAAAGAAAGGATTCCTATTTTTTATGTCTTTGTTTGTAATATGTTGTATACTTTTAATTGTTAGGGTGATTTGAGTGGTCACCAGACACGTGTTTCGACCTTTAGGGTCTTTATGAAGGCTAATATGTTTGTTCTCATAGACCGATTGATGCAGTGGTTTTAGATGGCTGGTTGGTGTGGATTCCGTCCCCTGTTAGTATGGTTAGACTGTCTTAAGGTGTGCCCGCCTGGGCATTAGGTCTGGCCAGTTGGCCCAATGATCCTTTTACGATTCCAGCCTGTTGGCAATTGTCACAGGCCCCTACTAGACTTACAAACACACTTTTTGAATCAGACTCCTTCTTACACCCTCACTCTCACCTTCGCCTGTTCTACCCTTAATTCTTCTCCACACCACCTAGCTCTTCCCACCAATTTTCTGTCCCTTTGATGTTCTCACCCCTCCTAGGTCTCGCCTGCACCCTTTGATACTACCGCTCTTCCTGCATGCTACTTCCTCCTCCACACTAATCTTCCCTACTTCTCGCACTACTCCCTCCTTCTACTGGTACTCCCTCCTACACACTACTAGCCCTCGACACTACAACTCCCTCCTCCACACTACTCAAATACCCACCTTTCACCCAGTGCTCGTCTGCTTCACAGTCACTCCTTACACTACAATGTGTACTATACATACGCCAAACAAACACACAGATTCACACTTCAGTACAACTTTCACTTCCTAGCCAATACCTCACCTGCTTCACAAATCGCATCCACCATCTGCTGCTCCTTCCGTCCACCTGCTGGTCTCTGGGTCATCCTGCACTCCACCTATGACCTTACCCGAAAACCCCAACTCTTCCTGCTTCCTGCTTTATATTCCCCTTCTTGTCCAGGATTGTTTTTCCTTACCTGGCCAATCTTGCCTTGCCTTCCCCACCCCGTGCATGTGTGGAAAGTCATAAGTAGCGGGCTAAGCCCCGACCCTTCTTCCGCGTAAGCTCGCTGTATACTGTAGATGGTGGCCCAGGAAGTCCTGTGTCCATTTTTGTATTCTTTGACTCAGATCCGTGTGGTCTCCCCGGTACATCTATCAGAGGTGTGTGGGACCTTCTCCACTCTTGGTCCCCGGTGGTCAACGGGGCATTTGGGTAGTTGTGCACGCTTGTCTGTTCTGTTCGGCAGCACCGTAAGGTCCTCTGCACGGCTGTGCATGAAATCGGATTCTCGCGCTCTGCATTGTTTAATGTTTGTGCCCCCAGTGTACATGTCAGCGGTTTCCTTTCTCTCTATAGCCAACCCCTTTAGCTGTTAGGTGGTGGGTCTGATCTCTCTGCTGATGGAGGGTTTTTCTCTACTTCTAATTCTGAGGGAGCGGTGCAAATAGAAAGACGCTGACAAGCATCTGACAACAGGCACGGCTGGAGATAACAATGGCCTTCATAACAACATACTGGCAGAAGGTAGGACTGGCTCTGGATCTCTCCCTGCAAGGCCTCCTACTCCAGACTGAAAGGAATTACTGGCCTTGTCACAGCAGACTGAGTGAGCAAGGTCACAATCCCAATCCAAGATGGTCACCACAAATGAAAAAAAGGCTAGGAAAATGCAAGCCCCATTGTGAACAGAAGAAGAAGTGATGACAAAAACCATCTCAGAAGGTCTCATGTTTATGCCAGGTTAATGGTAGTGGAGGTAGTTGTCTTAGCAGTAGTCCAAAGTCTAAAACAGATCAAAAGAGAGCATTTGAGATACTATCTTTCAACCTTTTAACATCATAGAGAATAGGAAGGACAGGTCATGCTCCTCTACATGTCCTGGGTGCGTGTTTTCCCCCTATTGTGACAAGGTCCGCCAGCGGTCTGTAAGCCCATTCACACATTTTTTAGATTACACAGTTTGTAACAACCTCTAAATCTTCTTGAACAGGCAAATGGATCAGGCAATGGCAGGATTATTATAGGTTTTCAAGACTCACAAACTGAAGTAGTGGCCTAAAGGAATGAAAATCCATATGCTTTTGCAAAAATTAATGAACTCCAGACTGAGTTAAACACTCTAGCACGATTAACGCAAGAGGGTCAAGTTCTAGAAATAATCAGGTGAGAGCTACTCCTACATCGAATGACTGACTCTCAGGAATAGGCGCACAGCTACCGTCACTCTACTGCCCACGAACCCTTCAGAAAATCCAAAACATGGTCATGAAGTCTTAACACACTTCCATTTATGACTACATCTTTGGTATATAACTACTCCTGGTAACTATTTTGATTAAAGGAAATGGGCCTTTACTAGAGTATTATGATAGGTACGCAGTGATTTTAACAAAAACATTTTTCAATGGACTTTTTACAGAGGAAAATCCATCTAAAAAACACCAATTTTTAAAAGAAAATATATATGAGGGGTCGGGGGGGCTTGCTTAAGGGGTTAAAAGGGGCGGGGAGGGGTTTGGGGCAGGGTTAAAACATAGGGAAGTGGGTGGCTCAGGGGGGACCCCCAAATAAAAAAAATCAATCAAAAAATGTTTTTTCATTAAAATCACAGGTAACCATTAATATACTTTTGTGAAAGCTTTCCAACACGTCTCTGAAGCAAAATATCTCAACAGTTATTTGCTAATGATTTTATTAACATTCATTAGGGAGCCAGATAGGTCCAATCATCTGTGGCCCACTTCAAATCTCCATTAGCACCCTGGGAGGTGCTGTCAACCAATGAGAATGCTCGGAACGCGGGCTGTATTCACTAAGGAAATCCTCTATTGCAAGAATTTTCATTGGTGTCGGGTGCTTCCCTTCACCGCTCCCCCTTCACCTTAGTACCTGTGTAGCTCCCTATTGCAAAATGAGAGGGGGTGGGGTATGAAGCCCTTTGACAAAAGAAGAAAGAAAAAGGAGACAAGTCAATCTGTTTTTATTGTGGACCAGACGGACATACTTGAAATTGCTCCAAAATGGAAAGGGAACGTTTTGGAAAACTAGACAGTCCATCAGGCGGAAGGGAGGGACTGATAGGTGGGCATCCCTTCTTCCCCTCAAGCAAAGCTAGAATCTAAGTCCCATTTGACTCTCATTTATCTCTTCACGTTTCCCATGTAATAACACCGGAAATAGCTTTGGCTGATAATACTGTGAAGACCCACATGATATATCAGGAGTACATCCTTCCTTGGAGGATATCAGAATTCAGTTCTAGAAAAGAGTATTCCAGAAGCTACAAACGAGATACATGATGGGAAAGATCTCAAGTTAAGGTTATTTACCCATGAAGCACCACATTGGATTATGATTTGTGAACAAAGCACCATGACACCTTTGTGTTGATATCATAGATGTTCCATTATCTTGGGTATGCCTTGGCTGCAGTGTCACAACACTTATATCAGTTAGACAAAATGCTCAGTACAATTTAATTCAGAACAATGTTCACACTTGCTGCATGAAAGCACACTTTTTAGAGATCTGTAATCTCATAGTGCAGAAGGTGGTTTTAGGGATAATTTTCTGAAATGCCTACTGAATATCAAGGTTTAAAAGAGGTCTTCATCCAAAAGAAGTGGAGAAACTTCCCCTCATCAACCTAATGATTGCAGTTTGATTGAACTCCCAGAGCACAAATCCCAAGAAGAAGAACTTATACATAGACCAACACAGAAGACCAGATGTTACTTAATAAAGTATATTCAGGAAAATGTAAGAGGGTTTTATCAGACCATTTACTACAACCACAAGAGCTCCTACCAATTTATCACCAAGAAAAATGAAAGTGAATTCAGACTGTGCAGTGAGTACAGGCTTCTGAATGACATTACCCACTTCCACTTATTCATGTGTTATTAGATGAAATTCAGTTTACTACTTTACATTTAAAGGGGTAGTTTGGTCTGAAATATCATTGGCCCAATTGATCAGGCATGTATTTTGGAGCATATATCGATTGTTCTTAAAACAACTTACCTGAGGTTTTCTCACTTTAACACATGCGAAAACGACAAGTCGGGGACCGCTATCGGGGTGCTAATCTTATCCGTTGACCCATCGCCCTAAGTTCATGTGTCCTTTTGGCACTAATTCAGATCACTCGCCCCCCTAACGCTGACATCACTAGATGCTCATGATGAGCTCCACCTATTTTAATGACGTTAGTGGGCAGCACAGCCAAACGTACCCTGTCATCACCAAAATCATAACGTTATCTAACGCAGAACCAGGAACATCAACACACACATCCGCAAGAGACGCAAAACGATAAAAACAGTTTATTTTGAGGAAAACAGCAATTGCCGGGAACATAACAAGTACTTCTAATTTTGGCATAACGCTGAAAAGAGGTAATTAAGTCCACGAGAACATGGATAACTTTTTCCAATAGAGGTTATAGCTAGAGAATGTCACATGGCTCTAATTTCTTGTTTAACTTTGAATGGTGATCTTATAATGCTAATTCTGTTCATCGATCGATTAATCCCAGTCTTTGGATTCTTGACAGAAAGTTATTATCTTCCATCACCGATTTCTGATCGAGACACATGGCGTTCCATTACCGAGAAGAAATGAAGTGGTTTACATTTCAAATGCAACACTTTCACATCTGCACGTTTTCAGAACCTACAGGCTGCCATGTTGCTCCTTATTACTGCAACTGCAAAAGGACAGATTGGTGTATCACAGATGAATTGCTAATGATTACTGTCAAATTGTGGTTAAAGAAACAGTTGACCGGTAAATTGTACCCATGACAGCTGCACATTGGTATAACTATGGAAAATCGAGAATGCAAAATATATTTCAGTACCCAATTTATAATTATATATACACAGTACATATTTATGTTAGCTATCAATTTAAGTTACAATTAAAATGTCTATTATTTGCGTCAAATTTAACATTCATCTGTCACAGCGTAAATCACTTAGCATACAGAACACTTGCCATCCTCACTTGCATAAATATTATTTAGAACTTTGTTTACATTGTGTCTTGTGCTTCCATTTGCCCTATATGACGGATGACCAATTGGTTCGAAAGACAGATCTCAGTAATAGAAACCTAGCCCTCCTACGTAAGCTTTCAATATAGTGAATCTTATCACTTCTTTTTGGACAATCGACACATTTTTGCCTTCAAATTGTTAGTGCAGTGGATTCAAGGACACATAACAATGCGATCCTTCATCACAGCGTCTCGGAGGGAGTTTCAATTTGGGGACCCATGCCACAAAATTGAACAATATTAATGGCAAGCTGTGCAGTTAAAAACAAAATATTTAAAGTATCCCACATATGAAAATATTTACTTCCATTTCAATGGTATCAATGCACCTGGTGCCACAACATTTACACATTATTTCAAAGAGGACTCTAGGTGAGATATAGACAGGCTGGGATTTCCCTATAATTCAATAGGGCAATGCCTGAACAAATTTAAAATAATAGTGTGGGTCCTTTTTTTTGACAAAAACTGGGCCACTTTTTTTCTGAAATAAACAGAATTCGAATACAAAAACAGTGGGTTAATATATAGAGACAGCACAAACAGACCGGAAGGGAGGGGCGGAAAGGAGCAATTTCACACCAGGCTGTGTGGACTGTTGCAGCCAGGGAAACACATGCAATGAGCAACAATGAAAAGGAAAAACGTTTACATCACTAACATTCCAGCATGCCTTGAATGAGTGCAGTTTTGAAAGGCTTACTGGCTTCTGTGTATATCTATTCCAGCAATTATATTGATTTCTGCATTGAGGCATGTGTGCCTGGTTGTCATCCACATGCAAGCCTTCACAGTAAAATGTAAATGTGCAAAGGCCACAGGTGCATGTTCATAGTGCACATAAGCAAGACAAATTCCTTCGCTCATTATTTCAAGGCCTTGTGTCATTCGGATCATGCAAGAGCAGTAACAAGAAGTCGAGGTGGGAGGGAGGATGGGAGGTGTAGGTCATGGCAGAAGGGAAAATGCTAGGGTGGGAGGGAGGTGCAGGGAAAGAGGAGGTATACAAGTGCAGGGGAAGGAGGAGGAGGGGAAGAAGAGGGCCAATAGGGCTAGGAAAGTGTTAAGGGGAGAAACAGGCAAAGACACTTGCACACCAATGTAAGAAAAATTAGATAGTGAATAAGATGTAAAAACTAAAAATATAATGATAATTCAAGTTGCAGGGGAGAGATGTTCAGCCTTGGTATCTAGGCTGGATATACATGGGTAAAAAAAGGAGATCTAAATTATGGAAAACTGCGTCCCCTGAACACTATCTAAAAGGCAAAAGCCTAAAGGATGATCTATAGGATTTCAAAATGTCCTCTTTTCAGATATACAATTGTTTCAATGATATTTCAAAACAGCCAAATATATTTATATAATAACTTTGAGATCATCAAAGCGGCTGTTAAAAATTACAAATCATGGTTAAAAGGTCACCGTCATAAGCTGTACCAACAAGACGTGGAAAACATTCTTACGGCCATTACCAGAAACAATGCCAGAGACTTTTGGACCCTACTCCATTCCACTGCACCAGGAGATCGGCCATGCAAAATAAACGGAATTGGTCAACGGGCCTGGGAGAATCATTTCCAAACTCTCTTTAAGAGTCCAATTACCAAATTTCCTCTGATGGAATCTAATGATACCCCTTGGATCAGCGTGGACAATATTGAGGACATCATAGCTTTAATTAAAAAGCTAAAACCATCACGTGCGCCCGGCCCTGATGGCATCACGAACTTTGACCTGAAATCCCACCCAGAGACCTGGGCTCCCCTCCTGAGCCAAATATTTAAACGCTGTACAGCCACAAAATCCATCCCGCCCTCATGGACAAGTGCAAAGGTGGTGCCTATCTATAAAAAAGGAGATAGGTTAGACCCAGCGAACTATCGTCCGATCGCTCTCCTCGATCCAATAGGCAAGATGTTTGGGTCTTTGCTGTTAAAACACTTCACTACCTGGGCCAACGATGCCCCGTGTCACGACAAGCTACAAACCGGCTTTAAAAAGAATTTGGGGACAAACGCCAACATTTTGATATTGAACGCCCTTAAAAGCAAAATCTGGGAAGGTCGCCCACGCCTATACATCACCTTTGTCGACCTCACACAGGCTTTCGATAAAGTAGATCGAGAAAGGATGTGGAGAAAGCTCGCCTCTTGGAAATGCCCATTAGACATACTCAACCCAATCAAAGCTTTGTATTCAAACACCACCATGAGGGTCCGTTTAAACAAGCAAGGCACATTAACAGAAGCAATAGCAACTAACAGAGGTGTTAAACAGGGTTGTCCATTGGCTCCGGCTCTGTTTTGGTCTTATTTAGGCGACTTCCAAGAAACTGAAACAAAGATTCGAGCTTTCCCTCCGAAACTCGGAGGAGAACAAATTAGTCGCCTACTCTACGCCGATGACCTAATCTTGCTGGATAACACCCCTATTGGTCTTCAACGCCAACTAACAAATCTTAAACTCTACATGATGACAAATAACTTGGAAATTAACGAATCCAAAACAAAAATGATGATAATAGAGAAATTCCCTAAAAAGAAACACACACCGAACTTGAAACTAGACACAACCAACATCGAGAAAGTCACTAACTTCAAATACTTGGGAGTTATCATAGACAGCTCACATAAGGAAAAAGCAATGCAAGAGCACCTACGAGTAAAAACTACCAAGCTAGCCACTCAAGGGAAGGCAATTGATATCAAATAGGGCAGATTTTCAATCATACCTGCAAGAGATTTTTATAAAGGGAAAGTCATTCCGTCTTTGACATATGGCGCTGAAGCAATGCCGAATCTTCCAGATGACTAATGCCCAAAACTAGAAGCAAATTTCTGGCGCCCAATCTTGGGCCTCCCGAAAATAACCCCGATATCAGTAATCAGACGTGAACTAACCCTCTCCTCGTTAAAATCAATTGTGGATTGTTATAGTGTCATGCTCTATCGGAAATGCAGACAGAAAGATACGCCACACGCCTATCAGTTGATAAACGAAGAAATCCGACTAGGAACTTGTCATATGCTCACCCGATGGGAAACTAAAGTTTTGAACATCTTAGACTCAGTTGCCTGTAATATAGAAGATCTCATTGCCAACCCAGTTCGAGTTATTAAGAAAATCAAAGAACTCGACTGGATTAATACCAACGACCTTGCTTCCAAGTATAAACTTAACAGCCACCTCCCTCTTTTTTCTAAGAATCTTGACTCCATCCAACCATTCCTGAAACTATTTCCAAACAGAGCGGCCCGAAATTACTTCTTAAAAATTAGATTGAACCTCCTAGAAACCAACGAAGTACTGGCGATTAGACAACAATCTTTGTCAAGCGGCTGCCGTCTCTGTAAGTCCACTAGAGACACGGAAACCATACGCCACCTACTGTTGAACTGTCCATCGACGACAACAATTCGCGACAGATACCTGACAGACATTTTTACAAATTTTACTCTCCAAAAGGAAGAAACGTGTTGGAACAAACTGCTTGACGGAGATAAACAGTCATGGCAGTTGGCTACCATAAACATTATGAAACACATCCTCAACGTGCTTATTCCAACGCAGACTGAATGAAAAAAAAAAATATGGAATGAAAAAAAGTCTTACTGGCTCTACACCTAGTCTGGCAAAGCAATACAGAATAATGAGATCTTTACGAGTCAGCAATGACTTTATCTTCCTCACCTTCCTACTTTTGTATTCTTTTCAACTACCCTTCGAAATTTTGTTAAAAAATCTAAGATGATTATATACAAATAATAATAAAAAAAAAATAACTTTATAGATTGGCATATACATATGATATGACACCTTTTTGTTTAAAAAAACAATGTTTCTCTTTTATTTGTTGTGGTTGGCCCAACGCGTTTCGAGTATATAGCACTCTTCATCAGCGGCAGAAAATTCAATATGTTTCACAATTATCTACAAAAAAGAGATTGTTTAACACATATGTTAGATTTCACTGTGAATAACAAAAACATTAGTATCTTGTATATACAGCAAAGTTCAAAATTAATAAATCTCAAAGTCATCCTGACAATAGTTCATAGATGATCCTAATTTAGCATAACCATAAACGTAAAAATAACCATAAGCATAAACCGTTTTCATTAATCTGCCTGGTGTACCAACTAGGGTCTTCAAAATTGGCCAAGCTTCATTTTCAGTCATCATTATGACAATAACTCATATCTAATTTGCGTGGTCTTCCAAATGGGGTTTTTCAGTTAACCAGTTTTACAGGTTTTATATCTATTGCCCATTTGTGTAGAGCTGTAACCTTACCTAAAAAAGGTGAAGGGGTGCCTTCCTCAATTGGAGATGATAACAAACTTGATTTTGGGGTTTCCTATGGCCCAAAAAAACCTATAAATGAAGTAATATTCGTTACTGCGGTGTATGCTGGTAAATAGTATTAAAATAAATTGCATGTGGTCTGCTAAACTTAACTATCCATGCTAATAGTATATTCGTTTGACCCGTATATTGAACTTGATATTATAGTTACTCAAATATTGGATATGAATGTGCACATTTCCTTAAAGTAATCTAAAGGTGAGGTGCACTGAATTTACAAGTGCTGAGATATGCGTGGTTCTATATAGAAGAGAAAGACATTTATATAAAGTATGTGCCTCTACCTAAGAGTGAGTGATCACAAAAAGGTAAATGTAAATAGTTATCTCACCCCGCTTGCTGTAGAAAAGGTTCCTCCAGGATAGGTAGAGAGAAGAATAGAGTCTACCTCAGACTATATTAGCATCTATAAACAGGATTGGGAAACTACGTTCCCTCATGCTGCAGTTTTAACTGGACTTGTATCTTGTTCCCAATCTGTTCAAAAAAGGACTAGATTTAGAATTAAATTGTAGCAAAAATTCCCATCCATAAGGAAACTTGGCTCACTGGAAACTTACTTGTGTGTAAGAGGATCTTGTTATTAAAGATAGAGGTCAGCTTCCTGTGCGGATCCAAACGGAAGCTGCTGCCGTCTGCCATTCTTTTTCGTTACCTGTGTTTATATATGCTTGAAAAGTGATGATGTCACTCGCGCATGTGCGAGTGACGTCATGTCTTGTATTTCTTGGGAAAAAAATGAACGTCATTCGTGCTTGCGTGAATGGCGTGCGGGAAATGAATCACAGTGCTCAGAAAGAGATGACGTCATTCGCACATGTGCGAGTGACGTCATGTCTTCAAAAAAAGGGGTACGTCATTCGCGCTTGCGTGAATGGCGTGCAAGAAATTAATGACTGCTATTTGTATCTATAAACAGAGCAAGTAAATAGCATGAAGCAGATGTTTACAGAAAGTTTTAAATGTATGATACCCTTGTGTGTAAAATTCCTGTGCTGGCGAGATGCAAAGGCTTTTATACGCTAATCAAAACGTCATGATGTGGATTGTCAAGGGCGTAATATCTGTCTACATAAAGGAACAGTCACTTAGAAAAAAACGAGTCATCCATTCAATGTTGAATCATTACGGCAGATGATAGAAGTTGGTGAAAAAACGTGGCAAAAATGAAATGGATGTCAGAAAAAATTGGTTGTATCTCCTAACTGTGGACGGAGATGTCAAAACTGCCTAAGGATGTGGCTAAGAGTGGAATAAAAACAGGTTTAGAACAAGCATGTCAAGGTATTTACAAAAAATGGTAATTGCCCACAGCTGAGTTCAGATTGCAAAAAATAGGGTATAACCCTAGTTTGTAGATATAAGAACTAAAAATCAAGAATAAGTCAACTTTTCTTTGTAAGGGAAATATAAAAAAAGTACCATTGTTGATGACACACAGTCGTATACATACAATGAATAAAACACTTGGATTAGGTGTGTACCACTATTCTATTTACTAACCCGTGCTGATTGGTTGTACAATCTAATGCATCCTTTCTATGTTTCCTATGTGACCATTTAACATCATCAAGATAGAAAAATGGTATCTGGT